>NC_044927.1:92545-107914 GCF_003576645.1 Ipomoea triloba | reverse complement strand
GGGGGGGGGGGGGGGGGGGGGGGGGTTCACTACTTTTGAAGGCTTCAATTGGAATCAAAAGTCATAGTAGTCTTTTTTTTTAAAAAGAATTTTACTAGAAAAACCAATTACCTATCCTCAGTCCACTTCAATTTCCTTATGTTACTTCCATTTGTGCCATTCTCTACCCCTCACACAAATGTCATGCTTTCTCCTACTGTCCTACATTAGTTTAACTTTTGTGGAACTCATTGTAGGAAACAAGAGATGTAATTTTTATTTTCTTTTTTGTAATTTTTTTTTTTAAAAACTTTAATTCTGATTCCATGTTTGTACATATCCAAACAACAAATTCAATAATGATTGAAATCTGGAAAGTTAGGCAACTTTTACTGAATCTCATTCTCATTAGTTATTCCAATTACCTAGTATTTGGTTCTGTTTCCCATGTTCGAACCAAACATCCCCTCCATGCATATAACTTGATATCAGGCCAGGCCATATGTGCTTAGTGATAACTACCAGTAAAAAACTGTGAACTTGGGGTGATAAACTAAATCTACAATTAAGAAAACTTTCACACCATTAACCTAATTATTTAGGGTAATAAACTCAATCAGTCGGATAGTCCTGCAAAAATTCAGTAAGACAACTTCTATTCATGTATTGAATTGTGGAAAATTATTTGATTACTAATTTGTGTTTATACTGTATTATGCCATTTGACATGTTAGAATATGTCTACATTTTGGTTTTGAATAAGATTTCTAAAAAATATATATATTATTAAATGAGCGTACAAGTCCAGTAGTCCACTCAACAGATGGAGCACTAAATTTTTTTAGCTTCTACTATGCTCTATTGTTAGCCAGATAATTGTCCAAATATAATACAAAACACAATATTCTTTCTGAAGAAAGGAAGGAAAGAGATTAGATGGTCCAAACTATCTCCAAAAAATAGCATATTGCTAGAAATTAGTGCTAAAAAATGTCCAGAAAGAAGATAATGCAGCATTAGTACCTTTAGCTTTTCCAGGTAGCTATCAAGCTCACCACTGAAGCAATCTTTTGTTACATTACTTTCAGAGCAAAAAAGTTGCTCCTCACCAGATTCTTCACCAACCAAAGCTTGCTGCAGTTACCCAAACACACACACGCAAAAACATATCATTCAACTATTCAATAGATAGGTGGCAAGATTTGCAAAAGCATATGCAGAATCTTGAATTATATTATTACCAATTTGAATATCATAACTGCAAACTTGAATAGGTTTTAGTTATTACAAATAATACAGTTGAGATGCCTCTCATCTTCAGATTAAAATGTAGTCAACTCTACAATTCATGATCCAACTATAACTAAAGATGGGCCACAGTGGCCCCCTTCCCTTATATCATTAAGTGGTTAAATTACCTAATTTTACCACTCAGGTTTCTTGGCAGTTAAATTGCTAATTGACTTAAACATTGCATTAATTTATGAAGTAGAGTTAAATAGGTCAAATTGAAAGTCAATGGAGCTAAACCCAAAACAAATTGACTATTCCCATCAGATTTGGCTTCAGTAGCTTTGCTTTGTGTTTTGGGCATAACTTGAAGGGTTGAAGCCTAAAAGTCCACATGGAGTGATTCAAGTTGGGCTGGAAGGCAAACTTCTAGGCAATGTTGTGAAAATCTCGCTTAGGCACTAGGCACTGGCCGGCCACCTAGCGTATTACCATAATCGTCAGTAGTCTAGGCGGTCGGCCGACTAGGCTGCCTAGGCGTTGACCGCCTAGGCCTCCTAGGCACCGACTAGCCCGATTAGCTATTGTTCTTCTTTTATATATATATATATATATATATATATATATATATATATATATATAAAGGGTTATTTTACTCAAAACGACATCATTTTGAGCGAAATAACCCTAAATTGTTCAAACTCTAGATGTTTTTTAGGTTAATATTTAATATTTTAGTATTAACTATTAAAGTATTAAATAGTTTATAATTATCAAGTCTTAAAAAATTAAACAAATTTAAAAAAAAAATAAAAATAAAAATAAAAAAAATACATGAGGCGCCAATTAATTGTCACCTAGGCGCCCATGTACTTTTTTTATTTTTTAAAAAATGTTTAAAAAGGGAAGTCAGTTTCCTAATTGTGGTCACCCTATGAAAGAAAAAGGGAAATTGATTTCACATCTTGATTTAGGTAATTGCTGGAGGTTTTCATATGGTGTTCAAGAAAACAAATCTAGTTTCCAATGTAATTGGAATATAACTAGTTACATCGTTTGGTTTTACAATATGCTTAATACAGAATAATAAATTGGCACAAGTCATCTTGGCTGCAATTTATTCTTATTATGTTACTCCGTATTTGTATACTATAATTCTATTATTGGTTTCAAACTTTCATTGGTTCCTACTTTGTGTACAATTCACTCTAATGTTAAGTCTTAACGCATGCTTTTGATGGGCCACTAATTGCATAGCTCTAATATTTCTTATCAATACCTGGAAAAGATTGTCTGGGGATAGACTCTTGATTGAATAATACATGCTCATAAGTGATAGGAATAGTGAATGTGCAATTGTTAGGAATTAGGACTCGCCTGACACTGGATGTGTCAATTTAATGAGTTCTTTTGATATTGAGCGGTGTAGGAATATAGCACATCAGTTCAATTGAATACAATCCTTAATATGTGGAAACAATTAGGAAATACATTAGAAAATTCAACTGACACAAGTAGCTGTTACGAAACCAAAAAGAATTGGGCTAGTACATAATATTGCATAGGTGAAGTTAGATGCCCTAGATCCACCTTCCTATAGTTACCAAATTACTAATTTCCATACCCTTATTCATCTCCTCGTTGGTTCTTTTGATGCTTGAAAGATTTAATTCTCTTACGAAATGCATGACAACTACAGTAAGGAGGATGATCCTATTAGAAAAGAATAGGATGAAGATTGACTCAAACTAAATTGCACACATTTCAACTGGTGAGATGATGGTTCATAGGAGAACCTACTAGCAGTAGAACCAAAATCTTTAAAATATTCTTAGACATTTCAGTAAATATACATACATACATACCAGCAAGAGTTTCTTCTGCTGTTTCCGCTGTGGAAGAATTCCAAGAGCATCTAGCATCGCTTCATCCAGTTCTGGTGAAAAGGTTTTTTTTTTTTTTAATATTAAAGAACAAGTAGAAGAGATGCAGAAGAAAGCACAATAAGTTCAGTGATACAACCTTTAGTTTGCAATAGAGTGGCCAGCACACTTAAGGAACCTGAAACCTGTACATCATTGCCACAGGTAATATAAGAAAGCAACGCTTCCCTGCATAACAGAATATCAGGGAACTCTAAGAAATTTAGTCAAATGCTACATGGTTACAAGGAAAGGAAACAATAAATCAGAAGTTTGAGCATAGAAAATTAAAGCAATGTTGCTGAATCTTTCAGATAAAAACATAAGCTTGAAGCACACATTGTAAATTGATGTTAGTGTGTGTGAAGGAGAAAGAGGGACAAATAACCCACACAGAAGCACCAAGATTGGGTTTAAAATATAAAATAAAATAACACTGGAGAATGCCGGATGGCACCAAACACCTTAGTGCAAAATGAGAACCACTGCAGTCCTGCTGCAACTTGCATTCCAATTGATTTTGTGAACAAGATAATTTTGGTACAGAAACCCGTAAAAGTCCTGCATCAGGTTTCAGCTTTAAGTCACCATTGTCAGATTCTTCACATTCTTTTGTCAAGCCATCACTTGCCACATAACCATTGATTTTGGCTTCAGATCTAGGCCTGAAAGTTTCTATACGACATAGAAGCGCGGCAGCAATAGTATTTGCTAGATCTTTGATCTTAACAATATGTAAAATGCAACAAAGTAAATATAAAGAAGTTGCAGCTCCAATTTCTGTATCCTGCATTAGCAAGAAATAAATGTTAAGCGTTAGTATACAACATAATAACTACAGGTAAAGGAGAAAAAGGCTGAACTCAGTTCTTTACATCAACAACTTCCATCCTTAAAGAAGGAAGAATCAACGGAAATATCAAAAACTTCAATATGCTGTCTGTAATCAACCTCCCAACATCTGGAATTCCTGCTGAAATAACATCACTGATGTAGTACAGATTGTCTTCAATCTCATCAACAGATGAAATAGCAGAAGAAATTGCATCTGCACCCAAATTCCTGTGTCAAAAATTATGAGAAGACCTTAGCTAATAAGTAAATGATAATTTTCAAAAGAAAGCACAGGATCAGCACTTACTTTGAGGCATTTGAAACCAATCTATTTAAACTGACGCATTGCTCTCGGAAAAATTTGATCAAACTTATGAAATAATCCGCATGAGGTGCACTGACTACATATCTGTTAACAGCTTCATCACCAACTGTGAATAAAGTACAAGGTTGTAGTTTGTGAAAGAAAAAGGCCAGTTACATTGAGTAATCAGCTTATGTTAAGAAAGAAAGAGTAATAACAGAAGGCAAGTCACCATGATAGACATTCAGTGTTAAAGCACGGACTGCAGTTCGAATCATCCCTTCTTCATGAAATGCAAACCGTATTGCCTCAACATAAAGCGGAAATGAAATTACTTCATCCTGAGAGAACATAGAAGAAAAACCAAAGGATAAATAGCAAGTACAATAAAATAGAGAAAAATAACTAAACATCTCACTATTAGAACTAAAACACAAGAGACAAGAAATAAAATATCATTCACCAATACTTCTTTCTCACTGATCAAATAACCAAATACTATTTCAACTATTTCCCAGTGAGTCAATGACATTGAAAGCAATGTTGTCCATATTGATAAAACTTTTCTTCAGAGAAGATAAATTTCTTGATTGCCAAAGGCAATAGATTCAGATCATGATCTAAAGTGCATCAGTTAATTTTGCAAGATTTGAAGTTGCTGAATATGAGCCTTAAGTCTCTATTGATGCATATCCAGGCATTGAGCTCAGGCAAGAAAAAAATACAAAATAGTTTGGGCACTATTTTTACTTTTTAAGGACTTATTTGCAATTATTTTAAAGAAAAATTACATTTTTGATCCCTTAATTATTGTGCTTGTTGAGATGTGGTCCCTAAATTATAAAATAAACAAATTTGATCCCCTAATTATCTATCAGTTGTAAATAAGGTCCCTTAATTATAAAGTGAACACATTTGATCCCTTAATTATCTCATCAGTTGTAGTATAGTCGGTTGTAGATAGTCATTCCACTTATAACACAATATCCACAAATAAATCTCAGTTTCAACTAGAAGGCAAGAAATTTTGTTGCTATATTGTTAGCCAAATGATAATAAAGAGAGAAAAAGTGTTATGCAGAATTACCAAAACATCACTCCTTAAAGTTGATTTAAACAAAGATTTATTTGCTTCACAAGTGGAAGGACCATATCTACAACTGAGAAGATAATTAAGGCCTTAAGGGACTACATGTGTTCACCTTATAATTAAAAGGAACCACATTTCAACACCCAAAATAATTAAGGGACCAAAAGTGCAATTTTAATGTCTTGTATTTCTTCATTTAGTGGCATATGCTTGCACACAAGTTATTCAGTTTCACATAAGAATTTTGAGAGACAAACCATAGACATCTAGGTTTTTCTAAACACTAGAAAACTATCCGTTTTCAAGGGAAATTCCTTGTTTCAAGAACTTTTGTCCCCCTTAGTTCTCGTGGCAGGTCTTATGTGGATTCAGAATCCTTCAAATGTTGATTTTAGAAGTTACTTGGGGATATCTCAACTTGTAACAAGCGTTTTCACAGTAAGTCTGTGGATCCACATCATTTATGCTCATTTATCCATAAACTAAGGGCAAACCAGGGAAAAGAATGGAAGCTTAGGATGCCTTCTTAGGTGTCTAGTAGGAGAAAAATTGAAAATTGTGACCACATTATTCTTGCAGTTAAATATGCTTCAAATGGTTCAGTAAATAGGCGCACAAGTTCAAGATGGTTTATTGCTTGGAAAGCAAAGAGACTTGGTTCCTCTGCCTACAGAAGCTTGGCATGTGTGAGGTTGATGATTTTGCAATGCATTTGTGATTATCATAAAAGGTGTAGGACTTGGGAGACCTAATTCTAGGGCTTAACTCTTTTCAGTCTTTCATTATAAATTCAAGTTTATTGGAATCTTCAGTTTCAAGACATTTTGGTAATGCTTCAGAACTCCTGAACATAGCAGAAAATATTAGTTGCGGGACAATACTAGTTTACTCTGAGTTTGAGTAGTGTTTTAGTAATTTTAGTCTATGGAGACACGGATTTGGGTTTCTAAATAGCTTTTGAAATAATTTGTGGGTTACAAAAAGATTTACCTTGTAGCTTTTATTCCAATGTTCCACAGTGTTCATAGTCAGTTGAACAGATTTCTAGTGTTATTTTCTCTAGAGTTGTGTGGTGCCAGTCTATTCAGGAGTTGGTGGTCATGAAATCATATGAAGACTATATGAGCGACTCCTAAAACTTAATCTCTTTTCTTTCACAATTTTCCTCCATACTAATCATAACTACATAACTTTTCATAGCCCTGAAATCAGTACCAGACTCTTTAACCCCAGAAGTGGACAATTTATTACCCTTGAAGCAATTTGAAAATCAGCCTTAATTGCAACAGTCAGTCTATCTTAAATCACTGGGGGAAGTGGGTGAGAAAGCAGAGCTGCAAATCAATTTGAGAAGTAATAATAATTTGCATGCAGCCACATATATCTACTGCATATGCATGCTAAAAAACATGAGGTTCTTTCGGAAATAGTGCATGTGCTTTTTGAATACAAGTAATATATAGTACATTTGCATTAGCTAATAAAGTCCAAGCAATCAGAAAGCTTACCATGCACAATTAACCATGCCATATTTTTAACAGTTGCCCCCATCTACTTGTTTTTCCTTCTTAACTTTTTGGGGGAGTATATTTGAGCATTACCTAAGAATCTACACAAATTCCTCATGCACATTCAGAAATTCACAGCACATTTTGAGTATAAACATAGTTTGGGAGAGTATTCTACTCTATCTTATAAATATCATTGTTGAGAATTATTATATTATGCCTTGAAAGATGAAATGGCTTCAATAGTGTAGCATAGAAAGATGAAATGGCATCAGTAGTATAGAAAGATGAAATGTCTTCAATAGTGTAGCATAGAAAGATGAAATGACATCAATAGTGTAGAGGTTTCCAACATGTATATATATGGCAGCATGCCATTGTAGAAAAGGCAAGTAAGAAACACAGATTTTTCTGATTTCACAATCATGTTATCATAACCAAATTCATACTTTTTACTATCTTATAAATTCGTAAATTATAGAACTAACACATTCTATAAAGAAAAAAGAAACCAAGAAACATTTCTAAGAAAATCTCCTTCAAAGTTTAGATCTTACTGAATTCCTTGGTTTAAGCACCAAAAGGCTGAAATAAACTCAAGAGAATAAAAGGTACTTCACTATATTTTGAAAAACAACTATCCAGTTCTCCCACATGAAAAACTATCCCTTGATCTAAAAGTGCCACTTTTCTAGCATAAAAGCTTACCATGGAGTACAAACAGATAAAAGTTTTTTTTTTTTTTTTTTTTTTAAAAAACAAACATAATGGCTATAAATCTATAGGCCCTATATAGATATTTATGTAAGAAGTTGAAAGCTAGTAACTTACACTTTGCGTCTTGACAAGAAGAGAAATAGTGTTCTTGTTCAACTTTCCACTTATTGCTCTTGACAATTGACGAATGAATAAGAATTGCATAAGTAAAAAAAAGTGTTATTACATAGAATTATAGAAAGAAGATAATTCACATAATACAGTATTTTGAAAAACAATAATGCATTAAACAATTGAGTTATCGGTAACAAACCTTAGAAAGGATATGTAGTAAGACAAAAGCTCTTCATTGCGAAAGTCAAAGGAGTAAGTTATGAGGTAGTTAATGTGTTCATTACAAAATATATAATCTGTGATAGTAAAAAATAATTGACATCAGATGAAAACAAAGAGGAAAAAAAGATATGCTCTCTAAGGAAGGGGTATGCTTTATGAAGAAGGGTGTGAAAAAGTGACTCACATATAGACTGTTCTCTTCTTAAGTTTTGGATCATAATACTCATTGTCTGCAGCAACTGTAGTGAAACAATAACAGTTCTACTAATTTTTAAAATCCGTACAAACTCCCCCATGACCTGCTTCTCCATGAAAAACCTAAAAAAGAAACCCCAAAAACATATCAATGCAGAACTGCCAAAATTCTATGTGATACTTAAGTGAATAAATGAATCAGAAGAAAGTATTAAGCTCGCACTCAAAAAAAGCTCCATCATGTTGATCACCATATGTTATCAACTCAGCAATTGATCGTAGTGCCTCAATTACAAAATCCTTCAAAAAGCAAAACACAAGAACAGATTGGATGGTTAAATAAGAATACTACCCAATGCATAAGTGGCATATCAAATGTTAGACATAGAAACATAAGAAATGGAATAAAATGAAAGAAAAAAGGTAGCCACCTTATTGACTTCATTAACAACTTGAACTTTCATCAATTGATCAGTAAGATATCTGCATATGAGAAGGAAAACATTGCATGAGATCTAGAGTCCAGATAGTAAAAAGGTTTGTAAAGCACATTGATAGGTCAGTTAACATTCAGCAAATATAATAAATTAATTCTGCCTAACTGTAGATATCAAGAACATCTCATAGCTCAGGAAAATTTGCATAGCCTCATCCAGAGACACCTTGCTTCCAACTCAAATCTATTTTACCAAAACAATGCTGTCAATAAATCAAATTATTTGTCGATTGGATTTCACCTTGATGTTTATGGTTTCATTTTCTGTGCTTGGTATATAAGTAGGCCAAAACTGACCCCAGCAAGATTTTAAGTGTAACAAAATGTACCCTTGCATATGGTTCTTCATCTTTCCCGTTAGCATGAGGATCCAACAGCATATTTCAAGATTCTTATCCTTGTTTGTGCACTTGAAAATATCTTCATTATTTTGAGAATGAAGAAACTTTTTGTTTGTATAGAGAAGACACTAGTATTTGTGAAAAGGAGGATCTAAATTCCTAGGTTCCATCAGACGTTGACCTTCTATACATCCTTTGCATGTATCACCTTGTTGCCTTTTTATGAATAGGTTATCTTGTTCAGATATGTAATATTTGGAAAATAGCTCACACCATTATCACAGTAACAAATGATGAATGTTCCTAATTTGTTTGTAAATATTCCATGCCACTTTCTTTGCTCTTATTTTGTTTTAGACTAAACGAATTGTTAAGTTAATCATATACACAAATCTTAACAATTTGATCAAACCATAACTTGGCAACTACCCATACAAGTAAGATAAGCCAAACTCCCCTGCAATATATATCTTCACCAGAATGATGATGAAGCCAGAAAACTGCTAAAGATCAGAAAACTTAATTGTGGGATGATCAAGAAGAGATAAGCAATAATTTTATTTGTAGATTGAAATTTCATCAAGCAAGAAGAAGAGTACAGCATGGATTTTATGTAACAAATAAGGATGGCCACTGAAGCAAGTAGTTAATTGAATTTTAAAAATAATAAAACCCAGTGGGGTGAGAACTCACGGCAAAGGGGTTTATTTATCACCATGTAATTCGGTCTGGGAAATGCAAACAACCTTCACCACCTGTATCTGTTTCCCAAATATACAGTGTACATATGCAAGTTCAAAAAATTCAAATCAAGGAGCAGGAAAAAAAGAGGTTTGCCGGGGGATGGTCTAAGTGGCCCTTCCATTCCATTCCCATTCCTACTGACAAATGAATTTTGGAAGACTACTAAATGCTAGTTCAACCATTGTGGCATCACAACCTTAGTTTTTCCTGAAGGTCGATAACTTCATCATTATAATTCAAACCACAAAATTCGTATCGAATTGCTACAGATAGTATCAAGAATCAGAGTTTCGAAAATCACAGAGAGGTAAACAAGGAAACTAAAATTGAAATTGAAGAGTACCTGAGTTCGTCCAAAGAGAAACGATTTCTGGATCTCCAGAAGGAGGACCACATGGCTTTCTGAGCAGATAGCTCTCCTTCTCAGGCGATCGGAGCTTCATTCATTCTCTCCCACTACTCACAGTGATCGAGAACGATCGGTTCTGCTTTCCACTCCAATTCCCCTGCTCATTCAGTCCCTCACCCAGGTGAATATTAATCACAGACAGGAGTCGCAAAAGTTTCTACGATTTCAAGATGTCAGTGCGAAAGCAAGACAGATCAGCAGAGGAGACGCCGGAGGAAATTCATAAGCTTTGTTCTCCAGGTGTTACGTGACGTCGATGTGCAGTGTCTTCAGGCGTGATACGATATGATGATGAAGCATTCAGTTACAGAGATGCAGAGAAAGTGCCTCCGAATTGCTGCATTACTCTTTCCGTATTCGGCCCGGGTTTTACCCACGAAAATAATCGAACTAAAAATGTTAAAATCGGTTGAAGCTTACACTAATAAATACACTATTCTGTAATAATAATAATAATTAGGGTGATGTAGCTTAGATGGTAGAGTGCTTGCTTAGCATGCGAGAGGAATTTTCCTATTGCAACGATTTTGTCGATTGAGGACTAAAAATAGTCATGCCACGTACTAGAACTAAATGAGGGATATTCTAATAAAAAATGATTAAATAGGGACTATTACCTATAAATCTAAGACAAAAAATGAAATTAACTAATAATAATAATAATGGTTGTTTTTTTTTTTTTTGAAAACAAACGGAACTAAATATATTAAGTAGAGTCTAGCTCCAAAGCATGAACAACAGAAACAAAAGGGACAACAAAAGTGTCCGCACAGTCAGACTTGGACAAGGCTTCCCGAGCTAACAGATGGGCAACCTTGTTCGCGGACCGTTTAGCAAACAAAAAGCATATGT
Source organism: Ipomoea triloba (assembly GCF_003576645.1). NCBI lineage: Eukaryota > Viridiplantae > Streptophyta > Magnoliopsida > Solanales > Convolvulaceae > Ipomoea > Ipomoea triloba. Next base: position 96,957 of record NC_044927.1, on the reverse strand, counting down.
TGGTAAAAACATTAGCTAGTTCTCTAACATCATTTAAAATAAGATCAAACGAAGTCTACATCTTCTGAGTATGAATCGTCAAAATGATCTTACTGCAATCTGTCTCAATCTGCACTGGATCCGTAGTGATTTCCTTGAGCCATTTTAGAGCTTCTCTCACTCCAAGAGCCTCTGCTTCGTCTGGTTTATACACTCCATTCCAGGGGACTTGTCTCGTAGCAACAAATCAGCCTTCTTCATTCCACAACACAAAGCCAAAGCCCATTTTCTTGTTGTTGACATCTAAGGCTGCATCAACGTTGAGTTTCTTCCAGCCTTCCGGTGGTTTCTGCCATGTTGCCTCTCTGTCAAACCTACGATCTTGTTGCATGTGTCCTTGATTGATAGCTTGCCATTCATAGAGGTAGATAGTAGCACTGCTCACCACTGCATTAATAGGGATGACCACCTGGTTCCATATTTTGTCATTTCTTGCCTCCCATATCTTCCAGCAAATAGCAATCAAACGGCATAGAGCATTGTCATCCAGATTAATAAAGTTACTTTCAAGCCACTCCATGAAATTACTGCAAGCTTGATGAGTGTTATTTCCAATAGAATCCCAGCATCCTCTAGCCAATTGACATCTAACAAACAAATGATCTGCTGACTCCCCTTCTCCATTGCATATTTGACATAGCTCAGGGACCGGAACTCTCTTTGCTCTTAACCGATCCTGTGTAGGAAGAGATCCAGAACACACTTGCCAGAGGAAAGACTTGATCTTTCGTGGCAGTTTCAGCTTCTAAACTTTTGCCCAGAAAATAGTATTGTCAACATGCATGTGACTCATGAGTTTCTTGTAGCAGCTTTTAACCGTGTATTCCCCGCTCTCATCTTCCACCCAAATAATTTTGTCAGCGCTGTTAACTTCTGCAATGGGGATAGTTCTGATCTGATCAACCTCCTGTCTGTTGAATAGGTTCTCCAGCAGATTATCCTCCCAACCTGTTCTTGTCTGATTAAGCAAATCCTCCACTGTTGTCACCATGGTGTGATCTGTCATAGAGGATTGAATATAAGGAGAGGAGTTATTTGGTAACCAAGGATCTTCCCACACTCTTATAGAAGCCCCATCCCCTACTCTCCATCTAATTCCCCTTCTAATAACATCTTGGGCTTCAAGAATACTACGCCATATAAAAGAAGGATTCCCTCCAATCTGAGCATCAAGGAAAGATTGTCTAGGATAATATTTGGCTTTATACACTTTAGCAAATAAAGAGTCTGGGGATTGTATTAATCTCCAAGCTTGTTTGCCCAATAGGGCCACATTAAATTCCCGGATTCTCCTAAAACCCATACCACCCCTGTCCTTAGAAACACACAAATCTTCCCATCTCTTCCACCTAATGCCTCTCGACCTCTCACCCTCACAACCCCACCAAAATCCATTCATAATCCTTTCTATTTCCTTGGTCAACTCAAGGGGGATTAAAAACACACTCATAGCATAGGTAGGGATCGCCTGGATTACATTTTTCAATAGGACCTCTCTTCCTGCACGGGATAAGAATTTGTGTGTCCAACTCTTAATTCTACCCACTACCTTTAGTCTTGTCAACATGCATGTGACTCATGAGTTTCTTGTAGCAGCTTTAGTCTACCCCCATTCATAATAATGGTTGTTGTAAAATATATTTATATGATGACCAATATTATACTTTCTATTATATACCATTTTCTCAATGGTATAATGGCAGCTCCACGTTTAGTCTTAAACTTTCAATTAAACCACCCGTGGTCTTACAACTTTCAAATTTAACCACCCATGTTCCTTCAACTTTCAAGTTAACCATCCATGATCATTCAACTTTCAAATTTAGTCAGTTGTGGTCATTCTGATAGTTTAAGGAATGGCAAAGGGCTTGTTAAAATTTTGAAAGTTGAAGGATCATGGATGGTTGACTTGAAAGTTGATGGGCCACGGATGGTTAACTTTGAAAGTTGAAGAACCACGGGTGGTTAAATTGAAAGTTTACGAAAAAAATGTGGAGTTAATTCCCAAAATGATCCTTCAATTATGACATTTTTTTCAAATTGGTCATATGACTTTTAATTGCACCCAAATTGGTTATCCGACTATTGAAATTTAAGCCATGTTAGTCCTCTATTAGCATTGGCGTCAAGTTGGCGTTAAAATGGAGGGCAAAATGGGAAATTCAGCTCATTTATTCTATTTTAATCATATTATGATTCAGTTTTCGCATATTGTGAAGTTTTTTTAGTAAAAATGAGGTATTCCTCTCCTCAAACTGCGATAAAAAATACTTCCTCATTATGTTTGTCATGCAATGAATATGTTGATTCCCTAATAAAAATTATGTCTAACTCAATGACCAAATATGCAATTTTTTCTAATAAAAAGTTAACATTTTTATCATAATATTTTTCTTTTTCTTTTATATCATGTTTATTTCCTTATTAGAATGCCTTAAAAAGGAGAAAAAGTATTAAAAAGGAAAAAAGAAACTTATTATGATAAAATGTTAAATTTTTATTAGGAAAAATTGCATATTTGGTCATTGAGTTATACACTTATACCTAATTTTTATTAGGAAATCAACATGTTCATTACATAACAAACATAATCAGGAAGTATTTTTTTTTTATCACAGTTTGATGAGAGGAAGACCTAATCTGTACTAAAAAGCTTCACAATATGCAAAAATGGAGTCGTAATATGATTAAAATAGAGTATATAAGCTGAATTTTCCGTTTTGCCCTCCATTTTAACGCCAATGCAACAAGGGACTAATATGACTTAATTTTCAATAGTCGGAGAACCAATTTGGGTGCAATTAAAAGTCATAGAACCCATTTGAGAAAAAGTTATAGTCGGATGACCATTTTGAGAATTAACTCACTATGGGGAAAACATAATCAAAGAGAAAAGTACACTATGTATATAAAATCATGCGTTACACCTATTCCCTCATTAAAAACCTTAGCCTAAGAAAAATCTAGTGGGGAAAAATCTAGCTAAGAGAAAAATAGTACAACTATAAGCCTTCATGGCATGATCTCCAAGATCTAAATCCTTCAAGGCATGATCTCAATCCATTAAAGTACACCTAGAGGTTGTCGCTCCCCTAAAGACAACAACCTTCCAAGTATACACACACTTTATGAACATATTTCTCAAATGTGGATGCATGTAGGCGGGGACTTTGTGACTTAGTGAACGAATCTCCTAGAGGATTGTCACTAGAGGGAAAATTGTATATAATAAAATCAAATTAAATGAAAATTAATAGAGATTTATTTGAAAAACTGATCAGAACTAATACAATTCTAAAATAGTATACCTCAAAAGTTTGTGAACAATAAATCTATACTTCCTGGTAAAGCACCGAACGGACAACAAGACATTAAATAATGCAACAAAGTGTTTGGAAACAATTCTCGAAATACCCAAGAAAATGGACGAAAATAGAAAATCCACTAAAACAAAAATATTACAAGAAAATTCCAGGAATTTAAACCTACAACGAAGGTTAGATAAACCTGGAATACAAGGGACGGTGAAGAACGGACTTTGGGGTAGTTGTAAGTACGAGTCGAGTTGCCTTTGTCCTTAAAACCTTATTTATCGCCTCCCGGGGTGCTGGAGCGTTACGGTCTAGGTTTCCCAGGATAAAATGTACTACGATCCGCCGTTTGAGCACACAAACTTGGATTCGGTGAACGAGAACGTGGGATGAACACAGGTGGCTAGAACAAAGGAAGAGCAGAGTTTTGAGGTGGAAAACAGATTTCTTACATGCGTAAATCTCCTGCTCAACCTGGTAATATATATAGGAGATGATGGATTAATGGCATTCAACTTGGCATTCATTTTCGGCCTTGTAACCTTCTCCCACTAACTAGACTTTAATCTCCCACTAACTCCCTATTTAACCACCTACTAACAAGAGATTAACTCTAGATGTTATGATCAGAATAAATACGAAATAAATTCTGTAACATCCTGAATTGATCTCCTGAACAGTCACGGTGGAAGGAGAAAAGCCGTTCCAAATTATAGCCTTCGAGAGGTTACTTCAGTTGCGCACAGTACGCCGTTCGCGAGACATCGAGAGATACCGCTAACACGCGCTACTATAGCGACGCAACCATCGTTCGAGACATCGCATGTCTCGCGCGCTGGCAGTGCACGAGACATCGCTGATGTCTCGAATTGCCCAGGCACGAGACATCGTTGATGTCTCGACCCTGCCTCGCGTGCTGCTGCGCACCTTCGAGAGGTGGCAGGCAGTGGTATGAGATGGGAAAATCGCTCGGAGTTTTGGCATGCGACATTCGTGCCCGCGCAAACGAGTTCAAGCCTTTTTGAACTCATTTTGGGATTTGATTTGCACCCCCCCCCCCCC
>NC_044927.1:18199-91353 GCF_003576645.1 Ipomoea triloba | reverse complement strand
GCCCCCCCCCCCCCCCCCCCGCGCGCAAAAGAGAGCCTCTATGCCATACAAGTCAATTAGCTTAAAAAAGCCTCTTGTATTTATAGTGGGTGAAATCCTCTTCCCAAACCAATGTGGGACAAATGCTTTTCTTAAAGCTTTTCCCACATTTTTCCATCTCAATGGGTTTACTTTGAGAACCAATTTCTCATTCACCCATTATCCATTTTGAGCGTATAATATATCGATCTCTTCGTCTCACTACGAAGAATTCGAATCCACTTTGACCCGACCCAAATCAGATGTGGACCCTACATATATTTATACCACAAAATGGCCACTTAAAATGCCATTTATGCCATTTTTTCCAACACAAAGCACCAGAATGTGCTTGATGAACAAAGCACCGTAAAGTACTTTATATAAAGCACCGAACGACAATATACTGAGCATCGAAAAGTAATTTAAAGCACCGAAAAAGGTGCTAATAAACCTCAAACACCGCCGTAAGGTGTTGCCATATGGTACTTAAACACAAACATCATTTAATTTTTCTATTTTTCAATCTCAAATGGTTGACTTTGATAATCAATTTCTCATTTGTACAACATAAGTTTTATTATCATATAGGACATTGTGGGTAATCCACAACATAACCAGTTTAGAACATAACATGTTGGGGATCAAACAAATAGCTAGTATCCAAGTAGCTTACCAAATACTATATTTAGGTTTCTCGTATAAATGTATCTTTTGTAACTCAAAGATATTGAAGGATATTTTCAACATTTTCTAATATTTTATTGTAGGAAAAGCACTAAATGTTGCTAGCATGTTTATCACAAATACAATATTAGGCATGGTGCGATTATGAAACTTCTTGTCATAAAGTAGTGTTCCAAAGAAAAATAAGTAATGGTCATTCAGTTCCAAAATATCCATATATCCCCATTATCTTCTTTGAGTTTGAAATGGTTCTTTATCTACTTCAAGAGATTGGACAACCATTAATGTGATAAATAAATTGTACTTATCCATATAAAACATCTATACAACATTTTTAAAGGTAAGTTAACTAGTGTATAAAATTCATTCAAGGAAATACTCGATCTGTAGTGATGCAGAAAATATATTGGGTTATACGAGTAAGTCTACGTAGTAATTACGGTATGTGAGCTCGGGAATTAGTGATTGTGGGTCGAAGGTTCCTGAGTTAGTATTGGTTGGGTGAAGATTCAAAAGTCCCCCTTTAAGCAATAAATGCTCTATTTATAGGGGGGACGGGGGGAACACACGCTGGGTCTCCGGCATTCCCACCACATGTTGCACATGCACTGGCGTTGTTGGCGGCCCTTTTAATTAATACACGTGGGCTTCGATTCCTGACAAGTCTATTTCTGGTGAGGTCGGGCAAAATGATAAGCATAAGGATTTTACCCCTTAATGTAAGTGGCTGATCGATGAGAGGATCTGGTCGTAATCCGAACTCTAGGGTCGAGACCAAGGAAAAAGGCTAAATACTTTCAGGTTAGGTCAGGTGAGACCCGATGGGATCAGATGTGATCGGTAAAGATTCCTCTCATTGCACGGAGTATAATCCAAGTGGGTATAGGTACATAATCCTGGGAGATATATCCTATCAAGTAGCCCCCTAGCCCATGACCCGAGATTGGGCTACGTTATGAGGGGCTCGGGCTATAAAATTCGGCTATAACCAATGTTGAAGGCCTTCAGCCAAGTGAAGATTGTGTGCATCACTGGTCCATAGTGTAACAGACGTGTGATTTTAAGTATTTTGATAATCTCTAATGACTTGCATACATTCTGCCTTAACTAACACATTGTTGATATCATACGAAACCTAACCGATTGATCTATCAGATAATGCAACAGAATATAGTAAAGTGTGAAAATATAAGTGGCAGAAAGTAAATGGGACAGATATTAGTTACCCAATTCGATACAACTTGTATCTACATCTGGGGACGACTATCAGTGCGTCCAATCCACTATCTCCAACATCAATTATACAAAAAGTAAAAGATAAAATCTCACCCAATGTGATCTACACACAGTAAGTACTCAACTGCAAAAGACTATAGCAGATTGTCGAAGTCGGAGATCTGTGCAACCAAAAGTCCAAGAAATCCCTTCTTGAAGAGCCGCTATGTTGCTGTCTGAATCGCTGACTCACTCTACACTGCACCATAGTTGCATGATCTTCATAACCACAAATTAAGCATCAATGATTTTCTTCTCAAGTTCTTTTTCGTAAATCTTCAGAACATATGTCTTGAGAAGAAGATTATATCAACGTATATCTTTGTAAAGTATGGGAGAGAATGTCAGTGATTCAAGTTTAGAATTCTTTGTAGTAGTGTTCATCTCAATCTTGAATCAACTCCCTTATATACTACTTTGATAGACTAGGTAGACCAGTAATCTTAATTGAATGTCTATGTAGGAGATTACTGTCTTACCTTTTGAGGTGTTCCAGTGAGTAATAAAGGCTTTCTTGTAAAGTCACTTCTTGTGTAGTAACTGCTCCGCCAAATTAGCGCGAATAAAACAGTGAAGTCCAATGGATATATTCTGAACGCTCTGGCGCAGTGTCTGCTCAACCAGGCTTTCACTTTAATCTCTGACAGACACAAAATTAAAATCTATCTAATTTGCTATAATAATTCAGCCAATTAGAAGTTAGGGTTTAGACTTAAAACACTAACAAGATGTGTTACATTGCAAAAGCTCGTCTAGGGATTCGTTTTGAAATTCAAAATTTTCCCGCATCATTTCTCTATAAATAAGCCTTGATGGCGGGCCAAATTCACACTTTTCCTTCATGCTAGTTCGAGAGCCTCCTGAGCTAGTGCAATGAACTTATACGTCCACCCCCGACAAGACTAACGCTTTCGATTTGCTTTCTATAGTAAGCTTTCGCTCTTGGTTACATTTTGTCATTTCGCTCTTGTTTTCTTTTTCTAAGCACTTAAATTAGTCCTCTCGGAGTCTCGATTAGTTCTCGTTTTAAAAATACTGTTAAATACAACAAAATTAAATTTAAATATAATTAAAAATTACTAAAGAAAATAAGAAATGAAAAAAGAGTTAATTTGACTAATGAATAATAAATAGATCAAGAAAATATAAGAAAATACATCACACTTGAAGCTCTTGATTCTTTTGTTTCCCTATGTTCTCTTCGCCCCAAGTTAAAATTTCCCTAACAAAGTTTTCAGTAGAATCAATTTTAGGACCAAATTTTCACAAGACATTAATAACAAACGTGTTGATAAATGTTACAAACCAAGTCACAATTACATTACATGTCCATAAATGAAATGGCTTTAAACAACACCCATAGCTCTCAACTAGGCTACGCAGTAGCAATTGCTTATCTTTCTACGCAAAGCTTGCATGGATTTTACTTACACTGTAGCCTCACATATATCCAAAGTAAGAGGAACCGTAAACTTGATAATAGCTAGTGAATTGCATGTTCAAAGAGATGCTAAATAGCTAAAATCCAGAGAAATTTGAGAACAGCAGTCAGATGAGAATATAGAACTCCTGGTATGCTGTTAGTCAGCAGTGTTGTACATCAGGAATTAATGACATAATATAGTCGCCATTTAGCTTGTGTACCGTTGGTTCACCCTGAATTGAAGCACATAAAAGATGTTAGCATATATGCACTCTTCAGCTTTTCAAGAGAAATCCCTATTGTTTTCAAGCAACAACATAACAGTAATCAATAGAATACCCCTTGCATTCCTCCGCAGATGGAAATGTTTGCCTAAGATTTCACCAAATGGTGTCTTTGGAACTGGTATAAGCTTCCCAACTATGGCAAGAGGCCAGCTGTTTTAATCAAAATGCCAACAAACCCAAGAATCGTACATTAACAATATTGTACAATAAAATAGTACGTACACCATAATTGGTACAATGCAGGGAAAGGGTATGTACTGTGTAGGCAACCGAAAATGTAAATCAAACTACACTCATAAAGCATGTTCTTAATACAAAAAGCTAAAACCAAACACCAACCTGATAAAGCCAATAGCAACAGACACAAGCCATAACTTCCAGCTAAGTCTAACAGTTGAAGTGAATTTCCCAAGAAACATGATTATAATAACCTGAGAAAGATAAAAGATTTGTATTAATGATATGGATATGAATGACTAAATTTCAAAAGGTAAAAAAGCAAATAGCAGAATCACCTGAAGCACCAAAGTCAGGGCAACTATAGACACAAATAAACGGTTTCTGTGTACTCCTTCAAAAATATTGATCTCCTCAGGTTTTCGAGCATTAAATTCATTAAACACCTGTAAAAGGATCGGGCATAACTAAGTAAAACTTGGTTGCAATGATGAATCAAAATTAGGCAGAGACAGCTATGCATGCATAGGAAATATTAATATATGAGGCATCAGCATGAAGCTTCAGCTATGTGCAACATGGCATGAGCACGAAGTTCAGTGTGCATTGCATCCTCCATTGCTATATTAAGGACAGTCTTAGCAGCTTTCTCTTTGTTCCTACTAGAGGCCCTCAAAGAGAATAGAAAATACAAACACAAGAAATGACTTTATCCCATGGAGCACAACAAAATACTCCATACTACCCTACCTAATTTCATTGTAGTGCTGATCAAGACACAAACATATAGCACACAACAGGACAAAGAAGCAACTCTGTATTAGGTGATGGCCACATCTATTATTCAAAGGACTTACTTGGCAAAGGACAAAGGAGTTGAAAATCAATGTATTCTTCACTTTAACAGTATGGTCACTGTTGTCATGCTCCAAACTCAGAATACTTTTACCTTGGAAGTTGAGAACTAGAAGAACAGTCACTTGATACAGAGCCTGCAGTTGTCAATCACCAAGATATAGCTCTCATAGAAGAAAACAATGAATGATTAAACAAGTATGAAAACTGAGAATTAAGTTTCAGATGAGGCACACCTGTATTATAAGGTTTCTCCACATGATATTTGTTATAAGTGGTTCCCTGAAATAACACAGAACTAATTTGATTCATGGTATTCCAAATCACCATAATACAACTGAACAAATAATTAACCACAATCCAACTAGAAGACAACTGATTGAAGCAATCTACTTAAGCACAATCACATGGATTCTGACTCCATTCAATCCTAATAAGTGGAAAACAAACAGTTTACCTTTGAGTTATTATATAAAGTATAGCTTAATAAATTCAATAAAAACAAGTTCCAGCCTGATTTATACAGTTTAGAACAGAAATTACATGAATTCCTCAAAATAAAATACCCTTCACTAAGACCTCATTGGATAATTTAAGATTTTTCATGAGGTAGAGTTCTTGGATCTTAAACCACAACCACAAATTTAATCAGCCCAACGAGTGTGCGCGCACACACATATGTATGTAAGTACGTATGTATATATATATATATATATATATATATATATATATATAATGCACGTATTATGGATCAACCAATTAGATTGAGCATGAAATGAATAGCCAGTAAATTGCAAGAAGCTATAAAATTGCATATAGCACTGTGCCCAAGTCATTCCAATTCAACCAACAAGTGTAACCTTTGCCCAACTGGAGGCCTGCACATTAGCTGATCAGTTGGTGGCTCTGTGGCCAGAGCAAGGGCTCCTAAAGTGTCCATGATGAGATTTACCCAAAGAAGCTGCTTGGAAAAATGAAAAAGTAAGAATTGAAATATCAAACTAACACACAAGTCAAATAAGCACAAAAAATAGAGTTATTAGTACATACCTGCACAGCATTCAATGGAACATCACCAGCAGAAACTGCAGCCACCACATTAATTATAAGAGCTGCAACATTTACGGTAAGCTGAAACTGTATGAATTTTTGGATATTAGCATACACAGATCTGCCCCATCGAACAACCTACATTCATGACAAAGGCAAACATTAGTGTCAACATATTATTATTATTCCTGGAAAGCTTTCATTCTTCCCCACTAGAAAAAAAAAATGAAACAAATAGTTTGTATGTGAGTTAACATCATTGATGGCATGAAGTCTTGGGATGGAAAACTCAGAAACTGATCTAAAGGAACCCAAGCTTTAGTTAGACTTCTACAATTGATACAATACATAACTAATGTATGTTTAAAAGATGCCACCCTCTCAGTATCTTTCTGAATACAATGCAAACTTCCATTCAAAAAGTAAAGTAAAATAAAATAAACAAATAAAAGCCACATTGACATTCTCAAACTTCTTGGTTTAGTTTTAACCACAGTTAAAAAAAAAATCATACATCATATCCTGAATTTATCTATAGAAAAGAATCAGGTTTCATGGTTTCCAATTGAAGATCTGAGAACTTGCTTAGGAATGTGTATACAACCTTTACAACTGAAGCAAAATTGTCATCCAATATGATTATGTCAGAGCTCTCTTTAGCAACCTCAGTTCCTTGGATACCCATAGCAAGACCAATATCAGCCTATCGCAAGAAGTAACAGTACAAAAAACTTTGTGAGGGAGCGATTCCAAAAACTTGAGAGGAGAACAGAAAGAGAAGAAATAATGCAGAGGAAATAAGAAAGAATTAAGACTTGGCTAAAACTGTTGAAAAGCACACACACAAAAAAGCTGGAAATGTCCTTCCACCTATGTTTTCACAATTTAATGATGGATGTTAAAGCTAACTATGCATCTAACATAGCTAATCTGAAATCCCCATTGTTCATGGGTCTACTCCTATATTTAGTGTATCATTCGGGAAAAAAAAAAAAGAAATTCAAATGGTGGACCACTCAATCACAAACGATTCTAAGAACAAAGAGAACATGATGCAATATGCAAGGGTCTATGCTCACCTCATGCAGAGCAGGAGCGTCATTAGTGCCATCTCCAGTTACAGCTACAACATGTCTATTCTTCCTCAATGCTTTCACAAGCAGGAGTTTATCATTAGGAGATGACCTTCCCATGACCTGTAGATATAGATTGACAAAATAAGGCTATATCCCAGCTAAAGATGGTTTTAACAATCCAACCTCCACAACATACTGATATCTTCTCTGCAATCTCTTCCCTTTCAAACTCAGATAAGGCACGAAATCTATTTCCTTCTATCAGGTTTGGTTCAGTAGCATCAGCATCAGATGCAAGTATCCCACACTCCAGAGCTATAGCTCTTGCAGTCTGAAGATTGTCACCAGTCACCATCCTTACCTATTATATTAGAAGAGGAAACAAAACAAAAATGAATGACTGAATACAAACACAAGAAAAAGAAAATTAACCCCAATCATTATCACTAATGCAGTTGTACATTAAATATGAATGACTGAATACAAACACTGCATATAGTAAAACTTGCATTTAAATCTTCATAGATTCCATTAAAAATGTATATGTTACACTACATCAGGGTTAGGAGTTCCCTCTTATGGTATGAGGAAGTCGAAAGTTACACTATAACTGTTGAACAAGAATGAGAAGTTATCTAAGTTCATGGTACTGAACAAATGAGTGCTTATACATGTATGTATAGAGATGAAAACAACCTCTAGGCTATTCAATCTAGATAGATGAGAACATATTAAAAGGATGTTTGGATAATAACTGTCAAACCCTTAGTCCACCTCAACATATCACCTCTCCACTGGATTATTGTTGAGCATATAATATATAAATATAAATGTGCAATCCAACTATCAGCTTAGGCTTTTAGTTGAGATGGAGCACATGCTTCAATTTGGTATGGGTTCGAATCTGCGTGTCACCCTCTAAAAAAGAGACTATGGTTCACGTGTTGCTTGGAGCCCATCAAAAAGTAATCGGCCCGCACACGTGAGTGAGCATGTTGAGCATATAATATATAAACATAAATGTGCAATCCAACTACCAGTTATGCTTTTAGTTGAGATGGAGCACATGCTTCAATTTGTTGAAACCCTAGGCCCGTTTAAGAATGGACCCATTAGGTTAATAGTTTATTCCTGTATAAATAGTAGATATATGTACAGTTCTTTACAGATAATACAATGAATCCCTTTATTCTTCACATGGTATCAGAGCCTAAACCCTAAAATAAACCCTTTCTTTCCGCCGCCGCCGCTACCACCGGAGTCTGCCATGCCGCGACTATCTTCTTCGTGTTCCGACTTGTCTAGTGGTTTTTCTCCCATTCTTGCACCATAGGCCCTCTTAGAACCTCGTCGCGAGCCTAGGCCTGAAGACCCGTCGCCGTCCGCTGCACGCACCGCCACCGTCGCTGGAGTTACAGACTGTTTTCTTACCAGATCTCTCTCATCAGGTCTCCATTCAAGGTGTTGTTGCTTCCATTGGATTCGCCTTGAGAAGACACACCTAGCTGTGTTTTTGGATCCTCCATCTCTGCCGGTCAACGGTCAACGCCGGTCAACTTTGCCGACCATCCCTTGAGGCAATTTTCTTGCCCTTTTCTAAATAGTATTATGGCTTCATCTCTCACCACTGGTACCTCCTCTCTGTTGTGTCTCTCTCAAACTAGTACCGCAAGTACTTGGATTCTAGACTGCCTCATATCATATTTCTAGTAATCTATCCCTTATGACTAATGTCACAAAGTCTAAGGCTTTACCAATGGTTACCTTAGCAAATTGTCATCAAACACCAGCTGGCGGTGTTGGACATGCTTCTCCTATACCATCTTTCTCCTAATAGTCCTTTCAACTTTATCTCTGTGAGTACTCGTACCCTTAACTGCTCCATACCATCTTCCAGGTTGGTGCCAAGCCATGTTAACATAAATGGATGCCCTACAATCTAGTAGCATATGGGAGTTGGTCCCCCTCCCTCCTGGTAAAACTGTTGTTGGTTGTAGGTGGATTTATACTGTGAAGGTGGGCCCAGATGGCAAGATTGATCGCCTTAAGGCATCGTTGGTGGCAAAAGGCTACACTCAAGTGTGACAATCAGGCGGCTCTCCATATTGCAGCTAATCCTGTCTTCCATTAACGAATTAAACACATTGAAGTTGATTGTCATTTCATTCATGAAAAGATACAACAAGGCCTAATTTCAACCGGGTTTGTGAAGACAGGAGAACAATTAGGAGACTTCTTTACAAAAGCCGTAAATGACTCTCAGGTAGATTACTTATGTAACAAGTTGGGCATGATCAATACCTATGCTCCAACTTGAGGGGGAGTGCTAGACATTATACATGGTAGGCATATATTTAGTCATTAGTCTATCATGATCTTAGGGATTGATAAGCATGATCTTAGGGATTGATTTCCAATCCCTACCATAGATTGTATCAATTTATTGTATATATGTGTATCCTTTTGTACTGTCTTAGTGTGAAATATACATATTCTTCTCTTAAATTCTAACAATACCTATAACTACATCCCACTGACTCTCAAATGGAGACATTTAAGAACTAACTAGCAACACTCATTGCAAATGACATTTAAGGACAGGTCACTATCATGTAGAGCAGTTTCCCAAAATCTTTTTTATATCAAGTAGATCTTTGAATCTTTGATGCATCATTTTATTTATTTATTTATTTATTTATTTTTAATATGTTGGTACATGCGGGGAGGGGCAGGGGAGGTTCCACAATTGTTGTGGGAATTGTAAATGAGGAACTCTGACTGTGCATGATTTACCTTAACACCAGCATTGGTACATAACTGCACCGCATCTTTTACACCTGGTCTGCAGGGATCCTGCATTGTACAATTGACAATTAGTCATAAACCAAAGAATCAAATACATGATAATAATGATTATAATAACAATAACAATAAGGAACTGACATTAGATTTGAATCTTGGTACAACCAAACATCCAACAAGGACAAAATAAGTTGAAGTAAAAGCACGAGGAAGTTTAATATAACACTCAAGTAAAACAAAGTAAATTTGTTTATGAAGAACTGCCATATTTTTTATATTATTATTTTGTGTAAGTATAGCACTGCCTTATAAATGTTAAAATAATTAGCATGGAAATGAGAAATGGGAAAACGAAACTAGGAAATGCAGGAAACTAACTGAGAGGGAAACATACAAATATAATAAATATAAAAGTGTATTTGCAAATATTTTTTCTTTAAATATGCATAAATATTAATTGTTCACTAGTTTGTTTTTAGGAAGGGCATTTTTATTTATTTATTTATAAATTAGGGAAATGATCCTAAAACATGTTATGGAGTTTCTATAAGTTTTGTTGAGGAAGGAAACCTTTTCAAAATGTGAAAACACTCACCCTTAAAAGTTTCCATGCATCATAGATGTTGGATAATCAGTTTATTCCAAAAGACATTTCTTTGGACATTATCAAGGATAGGGAGATAAAGAATGCAGAGAGCCTAAACAGTTCAAAATACTCAAACTTTTAAAATTTCCAAACTAGAAAACTTAAATGATAGTAATACATGTGCAAAAGAATACCTTGAGCCCTAGGATAGCAAGTAAAATCAGGTCCCTCTCTGGTAATTCCCACTGGTTAAGTTCCTCTTCGGTGGCAGGAAGTTTACCCACATCATAAGACCTGTAGGCAATAGCCACACAACGCAAACTATCTGCAGCCATGTCTTCAATTGCCTTCTTGAAGGACATAATCTGCTGACCAAATTTGGCGAAATGGTCAGTGGTAGAAAAATTACATAAGCTAACGGTAAAAAAAAATGCAACTACAGTCTACAGCATATATTTTCCTTTCTCCCTATAGTTTGGACATTTAACATATATATAGACTTGAAAGTTGAAAGTCTATTGGAATACACAATTGAAAGAGAAGATTATCCTTTGTTGTGTATTATCTTTCCATTCTTTATATATATGCTTAAACTACAACGTAAAAGTGTAAATGAAAAGCAAGGGTAAATGGGTAGTTGAGCACCAGGAAAAAAAAATGCAACTCCTTAGTTTCAATGCAAAAACCAACGAATTCTCAAACCTTATTTTCATCCATAGGCACCACCATTTCATTTGCATCAATATAACTAGTACAGCAAGATAGCACAATCTCGGCAGCACCTTTCCAGTGTATGTGAACTTCAGAATCTCGCTGCCAGAAAACTAAGATATAAGAGTGCAAAAAATAGATCTAGAAAGGCTTAGATATCTATAATGTCTTCAGTGATAAATTCCCAATGCATAAGAAAATTAGAAAATACCACCCTAGGGTAACAAATTATAAATGAAAAGCTAAAATTACAATTTTGAGTAAAATACAAACTAGAAATAAACAAATTTACAAGTAAATAGCTGACTAGCTGAGATTACCACTTTTACTGCAACACCACCTCGCTTTTTCTCCGAGTTGAATGGGAAAGCATGGATAATTGATGATCCAGATCGAACAGCATCAAATTTCAATCCAAGCTATATAAGAAAATATTTATTAATATACATAAATCTCTCATGTACAGAACTTATCAACTAACACCAAAAAGAGAAGTTACATCAATCCCAAACTGGAGAATGGCCTTTTCTGTTGGTGATCCAGAGATCTCAGCTACTAGACCACCCTGTCAAAGACAAGCTCAATAAACACGGGTAGGTAAAAGTTCTTTCCTCAAGCAAAATGTTAGAACTAATAAAAATGCATTGCAATATACTAATGTGGTAAGAGGACAATTGGTGTGGATGGAAGAAGATACTGAACAAAAATCATTGCATACACTATAGCACATAAATAATGAGAAGTATATCATGATTTAAACACTTGATTACTTTGTTCCTAGTTTCAATTATAATGAAGACACTGAATTGAACTCAACTAACCCTTAATGCTAATCTGGTTAGACAGGCTACATGTATTCTATTTCTCCAGGATGAAAATCTTGTTCAAACAATATAATTTAACTTAGTTTAGAATGATGGAAAGATGAATCAAATGTAAAACTTTATTAATATCTTAATGTTAATAGGAGAAACTTATCATTGTGGTCATCACTGATTAATTTTTTCAACAATCAGGTGGCCACTCTGCATTCTCTTTAACTACATTGAAATAAAATGAGGAAAGGAGCTCAAACTATACAATTAATTATGAGAAAACTCAGACTAAACTCTCAGTTGCTGAGGACCATAAAATTATCAAAAACAAATCTAAGTTAAACTTCAGAATGCAATGAGATCAAAACCACAGTTATGAAAAACAAGTATGAGAAAATTTTCATTCAAATGCTAAGCATAGTGTAACTTGGATTATTTTATCCAAATCAATAAAGATCAAATTATTGTTAAATGAAGCCACACTCTTCAATTGAATTTCCTTGAGTTTCTAAGATTCTTAATTTAATTTACACAAGTTTCTGAGGTTCTCTTTGCCTTTGTCAAATTAACCAAAGGTTGACAAAATATCCAAGTTTCCTTTGCCAACCTTCCGTTGTAATCTGTTTTGGATCATATGCTTTCTTTCTAAAAATAGGTGACTGAATCAAACAGGAAGAATGCAGCCATTATTGGGATCACTGATGAGTGCAATTTGTTGCCCTATACTTTAAAAAGAAAGAACAATTAAAAGATGCTGTCAACTAATAATGACCCCTTCCCATGTGAATATCAGTGTCCTAATATAAATCTACAAAAAGAAAATAAGGAATTAAGTTTAAAAAAACATATAGAAAAATAAACACAGTCAACCTAAAGAGTACTCTAGCCTTTATTAGCCTAAATTCAACACACACTGTCAATAGTATTAATGCAATGCCTTCAAGGAGAAGAACACTAACTTTTGGAGGATAATAAAGGTGTCATCAACTAAGATTGATCCATTTCCTCATGAATATCAGTTGCATATAGGAGTCTCAAGTACAAAATTTAAAATATAGACTGATTATGAACTCACTCAATCAAAAGACAACTCTAATCTTTATTAGTCTACCTCGGGCAAGAAAACACTGCCAGTTGTATTCAGTGCAATGCCTTCAAGGAGAAGAGACATGGTATTTGGAGGCAATCTTGATTTAGCATCAGTTAAGTCAACTCTTTCACCACAGATGTGGGCCTCAACCACAGTCATCTGAAAAGAAGAAAATGTTAAATACAAATGGTGAAAGAAGTACAAAACTTTTGCAGGATCAGACCTTTTTCCTGAACTGCTGCATGATTTACGGCCTAAGTATTGATGTGTGCTACCTTATTTTTGTTTTTAGGGAATGAACTCAATGTTATCTTCGGCAACTATGACAAGCCCAACCTTTTACTCCACTTGGAACCCAAATCTCAACCCCCCCACCCCTACACACACACACACCCCAAAGCAAAAGAAGT
Organism: Ipomoea triloba; assembly: GCF_003576645.1. NCBI lineage: Eukaryota > Viridiplantae > Streptophyta > Magnoliopsida > Solanales > Convolvulaceae > Ipomoea > Ipomoea triloba. The sequence continues at coordinate 78,091 of NC_044927.1, read as the reverse complement.
GCTTGCTGACCTGATTCAATGTTAAGGTTCCAGTTTTGTCACTGCAAATGGTAGTTGCAGAACCCATGGTTTCACAAGCAGATAGTCTTCTAACCTGCATTTGTAATTGTTTACCCACCACATGCAACCACAAAGTGCCTATATAAAATATGCAATATAAAATGCACATGAAAGAAAAATTAGTAATATAAATATTCATACCAAAGCCTTATCTGCCATCATTTTTCTCATTGAATAAGCAAGCCTACAATACAATATTCAGGGAGTATGTTACAGTGTTGCTGAGAGTAACTAACAAGTGCATGGTAGGAAAAATAGTACCAGTAATTCATGTAATAAAAAAACAAACACAAAAAGAAATAGAAATGGGAAGAGGTCAGAGAATTAGATGAAGAGATTCATGCATTGAGAGTCCAATTATTTATAATGCCCAACTCTTGAGACAGCTGAAACATGATCACTGATTGCTTCACATTGGAAATGATCAATGAAAAAGTTCAACCAAAGCTTCTGTACAGTTTATTAACTTAGTTTTAATAGAATGGATAAAATGGTAGAGAGCTATAATTGGGGTGAACTTACGTCAGAGTGACAGCTAAGGGAAGACCTTCTGGCACAGCCACAACTACAATGGTAACCTAGAGATTATGTTATGTTAGTCGAACGTTTAAATTGATTGTACTGAAAACAAAACAAAGTGTACATCCAAACTTACAGCAACAGTAAAGATTTTTATAGCCCCATCTACAGCATCACCAACTCTAGTCCTCCCAGCTTTAAATTGTATAGTACCATCTGGATTTTTGGTGTGCCCAGTGAAAAATCTGTAAATTAAAAGCTCAGAATCATGAGTAGTGGAACACTAATGTGGACATCACAATGAGTATGTTGAATTGCATTCAAGGCATACCTGATCATAAGGACAACCAGAACAACTAAAGCTATCATGAGCCCAGCAATACCAATAAATGTTGCAACTCCATTTAAACGGACCTGACAACATACACAGAATTATGGATGTTTATATTGAAACATTATTAGTATTCATAGACCTAAAGATTAGTTCAACCTGAAGAGGTGTTTCTTCTCCATTATCCTCTGAAATGCTAGCCATCAGCAATCCCCATTCTGTATTTCTCCCAACACTTATTACCTGTAAGAAGACATTAGAACATACATAAATTAGAAAAGTTCAACAGTTAAGGGTCAAAAACTGTTGAAGATGCCAGACAGTATAATGTTGTAAGTAGGACTACAAGCTTTTTCTCAATGAAGTTGCAACAGAATTAAATAAAAATTGCCATAAGAATTTTGGTAACCCTATAAAAGATCAGATCAACAGCAGAGGAACACTAATTTTCTATTGCATATTTGCATTTGAAGCCACCAGAATGGTAAGATATGACCAAATAAGTACAGACATACAATGATACAAAACTCCAAGCACATGTAGACCTAGCCAAAAACAATTTATAGACTCTTTCCCAAATTTCATTATAAAACTTTATTTTCCAACATGCAATTTACCAACTTTGAAGAATCTATCTGTGAATATTTTATAGGTATGGACATAATATATCTCCACAGAAATCCATTTAAGTCTACTTTCTAAAGAAAAAAAACAGTTGACAGTTTGGAGGTTACTGCAGGGAGTTATAACTTATAACTTAGTGGAGATTGTCAATTTCAACATCATGTGCATGAATAACCATTACTCTAATATTGTTTTATGCTATGAGTTTTTTCATGTCCTATTCTTGTAAGTTGTAACCTATGATAATGGTTATTAAGTGTTTTAAATTGACTGTAGCATAATCCATTTGCAAGTATAAATAAACATGTAATAATAGTGTAAAGTGGGAGTGAATTGTAGACACTACTAGTGAATGAATTATTGAATGATAGTCTACAATGCCAAAATTGAACACCCTTAGGAAAGAAGCCTAGCAACAAACCCAAAATGCCTTCAAATTTCACTAGAAAGACTTTAAAATTCTAAAAAAGGGATCTGGAAAATCTTGCTGGAAAAAGTCACCGCTGGTAGCCGTACACGCCAGCACGTGGTGGCTGTGGCAGCACATAACACTAGTGACATGATAAATTTTACAGCCTTGGTTGTCAAAGAGGGAGGAGTCCATTAGTGCAAGTAGTGAGATCAGAAGGTCATCAGATTATGAGATTTTAGAGACTACCACAAGAGATGCTTGGAACAAAAACAGTGGCAAAACAAGCTGGAAAAGCTTCTTTTCTAATGGGAAAACTTTTTTTTTCAAAAAGATATCTACTTTTGGAGCTTTGATACTATGTTGAAATTGAGAGATTGAAAAGCTGAGGGATGGGCGAATTGCCACCACGGGAAGCAAAATAAGTGAGAAATCAAAGAAAGAGAGAACAAAGAGAATATATGACTATTAATATTAATAGATTGCATACAAAGTTACAAACTAAGGAGGTTAGACATGCTTCAAGGCTAGGTTTGCTTGAGATCCCAAAACTCCCTTAGTCCCCTTTTAGGGCTTGTTATAATCTAAGATTGGGCCAGGTCACTCAACTAGGCTATAATGCACATGGGTCAAACCACACTAAAAGATTGAATCCAACCAATTAGCTAGTCTAACTCATGGCCTTATAAAACCATATGTTCTCTCTTATTTTATTAATGTGGGAATCTTAGCATTCCCCCTCAAGTGGACAACCGAGTCATTTTGAATCTAACCGGTTGACCACTTGAAATTTGACTGGACCTTCCCCTGAAATGAAAGCTCTAGACACCACGGGTGATCTGACCACTTTCCGGGTGAAATGAAAGCTCTAGACGCCACGGGTGACTACTTTTCGAGTGAACACAAAGTGGACCGAACAGGCTCTGATACCATGTTATAATCTAAGATTGAGCGAGAGTCGAGCCAATTTGAATCTAACCGATTGACCACTTGAAATTGGACCGGACTCTCCCCTGAACACAAAGTGGACGGAACAGGCTCTGATACCATGTTATAATCTAAGATTGGTGGCTCTGATACCATGTTATAATCAGAGATTGGGCCAGGGTCACTGAACTGAGCTATAATGCACATAGTCAAACCATACTAAAAGATTGAATCCAACCAATTAGTTAGTCTAACTCATGGCCTTATAAAACTCATATGTTCTCTCTTATTTTATCATTGTGGGACTCTTAACAGGGTTTAAAATTCTGCTTCTGATTAATCCAATGAATTGACTCCAATAACTAATAATCACTTTAAAACTAGATAACTAATTAAGAGAAAGACTTCTAATGGAATCAAATAATTGGAACACTTTAAAGTCTAAGACCACAAACTATTAAGCAATTCCAATCTAACTAAAGCATTTATTAAATAATTGATAAAAGCATTGTTGTTTTCCTACATCATATCCATGTCCCCAACCTACGTCATTATACCCCTCTGGGATATCAAGTTTGTCCTCAAGCTTGAAGACTGGTAACCTCTTGTATTATGTAGCTAACACTTCCCACGATCAAATGACATCACTGAAAGAATCACAAATGGTAAAGCTATAATTAGCTTTTGATAGATCATTTGATGAGCCAACAACAGTGAGGAGATGGACCCAATCCTAGGCATCCTTTGAGTGAGCTATTTGGAGCCCAATTATGACTGATACCATATGGCACAACCATGGAATGAAATGGAAGGTAGAGCTGTGAAATAACCTTCCCATGTGTTGGACATTTTTTGGAAAAGACACATCATTAGTTTTTGCAAATTCAGCAACCCTCCATGTTGAACTATCACCCATATGAGGTTGATTAACCGAAACACTAGCTTGTATTTGCGCTATCTCAATATATGGATGATTAGTAATTTTGGAGGATGATCATCCATTTTGAGTTGCGCTATCTCAAAATATCGATGATCAGTAATTTTGGAGGATGATCATCCATTTTGAGTTGCTCCGTGGAGGTCCAAAACGGAGTTTGCAAAACTCCTTAAACATTGTCCAACTTAAGGGTGGCTCGTTGGGAAGCACCTGGTAGTACTTCTCATGTCATGTTGAAAGCTGCCGATACCATGCTATAATCCAAAATTGGGCTGAATCTAATCAATTAGCTAATCTAACTCGTAGCCTTATAAACCTATATGTCCTCTTAATTTGTCAATGTGGGACTCTTAACAGAATCAAATAACCGGAACACTTAAAAAGACTAAGACCACCAACTATTAAGCAATTCTAATCTAACTAAAACATCTATTAAATAATTGATAAAAGTATTGTTGCCTTCCTGCATCAGATCCATGTCCCCAGCCTGCATCAGAATCCTACTTTCTGTATTTCAACAGAACAATTAGGGAACAATAAATTAGACAAAATTACTATGCACATTGACTGACTTTGTAGTTCGTACCATGTTTGTACCTCAAAGTATCACTTCTTTCACCATGTTTCATGAGTTAGCCAATCAAGATTAACTAAAAGAAGTTAGACAATGACAAGTTCATGAAGGTAAATAGACTTAATGTCTGAAGAATAAAGTAACACAAAGTGCAACTAATGTCCATCCACCATGAAAACGACATAAACATTATAAAAACTTTTACCAGCATGGTCCCATAGCCATCCGCTACTTTACATCCAGACATCAGAAATGGTGTTTTTGAATCTTTATGTATCTGGTAGTACAAAAATTTCCAATTAAATAAGAAGCTAGAGATGATACTTGAAAGATCTTCAAATAGAACTCCCACGAATACTCACAATCTTGCTTTCTCCCGTCATGCTTGATTCATCAAGTGCCAGAGAGTGTCCAGAGATTAGAAGTCCATCAGCAGGTACCTGAAATAAATATTCTGAGCAAGGAAGTGCAGAGGTGTAGATAAGATCCAGGAGTCAAAGAGTCTTACAAGGGGAAGAAAAAGATTCAGTTCACCTGATCACCAATTTTTAGAGGTACAACATCACCGACAACAATCTCAAATATTGAGATTGGAACTCTTCGCCCATTTCGAATCACCTGCGCATTTTGGACCAAGAACTGTAAGCAGAAGGAAAAGGACAGCAAATGAAGAAAACATGACAATTTAAGAGACACCTCTATTTGTATATTTTGCTTCTCTTCATTCAGACTTTGGAACTGAAGTGATTGCTTGTAGTCACTAACAGCTGCATAATGAGTACAGGGAATCAAAACAAAAAAATCAAATAATAATAATAATAATAATAATAATAATAATAATAATATTATTATTATTATTATTATTATTATTATTATTATTATGCCAAAGGCCTTGTGGTCAAGCGGCACCCGGTGTACACTCTTTGTGCTTCAGTAGGTTGAAAAAGTAACTATGAACAGATACTACATTGTAACAGCGTCAGTAGAACTCAAAAAATATTATTACTATTATTATTATTATTGTTGTTGTTGTTGTAATCATCATTATCTTTATCATTTTGGTGTCGTCATTATTGCCAAAAGATATAGATATTCATTTCAGTCACATATGACAAGACAAAAGGTCCTTCCACCACTTCTTCCATGGATATGTGTTGATAAAATTGAACATAAGGTATTCGCAAAAAAACAAGAACAGAAATAACCTACAAATTCAATTGAGAAACAAAAGATTCATACAGAAAGTTGTGTGCCAACTATCAATATGTGTTCAACAAATGATTTCAAGGTATTCACAGAAGAAACAATAACTGAAAAGGCCTCCCTAGTCCAATAGTATGGTAATTTGTGAAACTAGAAAAACTAAAAAAGCTCACTTTAGATATCTGATGAAACTTGAAAAGATAAATTTCAATATTGAAATAATGACATAGTCTAAATGAATAAAATAAAATAAAATAAAATAGGTAAATAGTGCTTTAAGCCAAATCATAAAAGTGACCACACTCTAAACCACTGAGCAAGCACAAGCAAATGAAATCTTTGGAATTGCCCACAAGGCTAAGATCAACCTAAAGAAGAGTAAAGAGATAAAGCTTCATGTGAATCCTATACCTGTTACAATTATGACAATGATGACTGCTAAAGCAATGCTCCCACCATCATACCATCCTTCTTTTAGACCCTTAAAGACATAAGATAAGATAATAGTAAGTAATATATTACTAAATACACACACAGAATCAACAATCTGACAATGCACAAATACTTTGACGAAGTGCCTTGAACCTACCTCTGTCTTTATGCCTAGAGCCAAAGAAGCAGCTGCAGCTAACATCAAAATTACCAAAGTCTTATCCTGACAAGCATCCCAAAGAAACATCTGCAATTGCAGTAAAGAAAATAGCTTCATAATGATATTAAGAGAGTAGATTTGCTTCAACCCATTATATAAAACTATCAAAAAAAAAAAAAATCATTGTTAAATCTTTGGATCAATACATACCCAAAAATTCCGTCCCTTCTTCCGTGGATATGTGTTGGATCCATATCTGTTCTTTCGCTCTAACAAATCTGCTTCGTCACCATGTACTCCTTTTTCTAAATTTGATTTCAACTTTTCTGCCACGCCTACAACCTAATGCAAGACCACCACAACATAGAGAGAGAAGAAACACTATGATTAGCATAAATGCATAATATTGATATATGGTTGGAAAAGAAAAAAATTGAACTCTTATCACAATCAACTTGCCCCTCCATATTGCTGAAGAGCAGAGAAATCATGCTCTCTGGACATTGATGCCAACTCCCCTGCACTGACATCAAGTTTAGTGTCTAGAGGTTGATCTGTTGGCAACCGTTCAATGGCTCCTGGTCCCAATATGAAAATACATAAGAACCAAAGCAGCCTTTATAGCAACCCATAAAGCAAGAAATCTTCATTTATGATACTTGCTCAGTATTTCAAATTACATACTGCTAAGCTTGTCAAAATATGTGATTCCATTTAATATGGAGTACTTAGATGTGATCAAAATACATATCATTTTGTTGTGCTTAGTTCATCAAATTGCTTTCACAGTTTCACTGCTCAAGAAGGATTGACAATAACATAACATATAACAGGAAAAAAATAGAGAATACCTTGCTGAAAAAGTACAATTGCCTGATAAAGCAAAGGAGACTATCACATCAGTAAAGTGAACAGAACAAATATCCAAAGCACTGGAATTGAGAACAAAAGTTTACCTGTTGGACTGCAATATCTTTTCTAATCCTGGCTAGTAATTTCTTCTTTGCTTCTTCTTTTTTCAAGTCTAAAGTATACCGAAACCTTCGAGAAGCATTTAAGACAAGTGCAACTTGCTGAAAAGAAATAACGAATTTTAATTCTAGGTTAGGCACCCTCCTCAATAAATAATCAAGAAGACAGTGATTGGAGCAAAAAGATGTATTCCTTTTTAAAATCTTCAGGTGATAAGTGAATATAGCAACAGAATTATCTTGCTAGGCAAATTCCAACGTAGAAGACTAGCAAACATAAGCCAGTAAGACATTTTATTAGGAAATTACATAAGTCTGGAAGACATTTGTTAGGAAATTTGGACAGCTAGTATAAAAGGAAATGTCTAACCAAATAGAGAGAGTAAATGGTTTGACTTCTTCCTGCCTTTTGGTAACTGCATCCTACTTTTGAAAGGGTAGCCACCATTTTTAATTTCTTTGTCTATACTCCATAATAAGTAATAAATAACTTGCAGTGTCAATATATCCAAATTAATCAATACACACTATAAATAATTCTGGGGCTATTATCAAGCTCAACAATGGAAATCTGCTGCCTTAGATGATTAATATCAACACTTTGCATTAGAAAATTCCATTCTGTGAAATGCGAACACTGCCTCTTCTGAGTGTCTGAGACAGGTATCCTAAAGTGGATGTTCACATTAACCACCATCCTAGTCAATAAGACACATTGCAGGGAAAGAACCCCTTCATCTTCTGAGCTAGAAAATGACATGTCTGGTCACAAAATGAAAAGAGATCAAACATGAAAATAAATAAATATAAATATATTAAAATTATTTTATTTAATTGTTAAAAATTCCATACATACATACATACATATATACATATATATATATGTATATATATATGTATATGTATGTATGTATGGCAGCATCAAGTGCGAACTTTGAAGTGCACCACAATGCATTTTATGATATTTATAAGTACAACTCAAAAGTAAACTTCAAAAATAATAAATTTCATAAAAAACTTTAATTATGCAAAATATAATCAGTAATCAAAAGCGCAACAGACCTTCTAAAAGTGCGCAATATAATCATTATAAATACACAAGTTAACACATTCGCACCACGGCACAGATTCTCATTTGATCTGTTACCTATATATATGTAAATATACTTAATGGTCATATACCATCCCACCGGTCTCCCAAGGGAGCACTAAAGAATGGAAAAGAAATACTGTAGATAGTAATAGACCAAAACACTCATACAGTCATACTACCACTAACACACAGAGTTGCTTAACCGTTCTATAATACCTTCCCCTTCAAACTGCCCCTCCTCTTCCCAACTAATAAAAACAAAACAAAAATAAATAAAAATAAAAATTACTTCGTAATAATAATAATAATAATAAGAGGAAAAGGAAAACCTAAGTGGATAGAAAGACATATTTAGAAGTGCGAATTCTATTAAAAAAATCATAAAAATATCTGATGAAATTTTCAAATAACAAATTGGCAAAATTAATAGCAACTGAAGTTCAAAGTGAAAAGAGGCGCCAAAAAGAAACCAACAAAATACAAACATAGAACACAGGCTTTTGAGTTCCATTTTAACAGCTAAATGCAAGGAGCAAAATAGAAAATGTAACAGTGTACGAATGACAGCTGAAATAGAAGCATAAACATAGAGAGAAAGACAGAGGGGATAAAAAAAAAACTGACCCTCCATCGTTTCAAACTGTCAATCGTGGCGCTCTTAGTACGGGCAATATCAAACGGGCGACAAATGCAGATATCAAGTGGGCCACCGCCGCCGTGGTCGTCGGAATGGCCGCGAGTGTTTCCCGACTCCAAATCGTCGTTGCGGTGGAGGCGATAGGGCGAGCCTTTGAACTCATCCATGCCGCTGCCGCTACTCATCTTCGGCTCTCAGAAGCAGGAGAAATGACACAACTAATACACTTGAACTCTGTATTATCTCTGAGTAGAAGAAGGAATAAAGTTGAAAAGTGAAAGTTAACAGCGAAAAATGTAGTAGTAAATGTGAAAAGCAATAAAGTGTTGCTTGAACAGATGGACGAAAGAGGCAGTGCCAGAGGCAGAGAGGAAGGGATCAGGCGCTCAACAGCTGAGCTGACTGCTAATTTCTTTCAATGTACGTACGAGAATCTCCAGGAGGGGTGTTTCTCTCTCCCTCCCCCCGCTTCTTTTGGTTTTCAGATGTTTTCCGTTGCACTAACCTCGCAGTAGCAGGATAAAAGACTGGAATAGGACAAAATGATATAGCATGGACAAAAATGAGACCTTTGAAAAACTGATAAAAAGGGGGAAAATCCAGTTTAGGACATGTGTTTGGTGTCAAAAATGCATGTCTCAAATTCGGTTGGGATTCTTCTTCTTTTTTTTAACTGTCAACATCAGACGCATTTTGGACGTGCATCTGATGTGTTTTCGAACAGTCAACATCGGTACTATGGGACCGACCTACTAAAATACGTCAGACACATTTGAGTCTGATGTTTTCGGTTCGAAAAATAAAATAAAATCTCAATTAAATTTGGTACATACGTTTCTGAAGTCGAAGGCGATTTTCTCCTTTTTGTACCAATTTTGCAAATGTCTCATTTTTATCCATGCTATACCATTTGTCATATTCCAGTCTTTTACCCCGCAGTAGCAGGGCGGATTGTGTGCCTTTCTTTCCACTTAATTCACTCTTCACGCAATGAGCAAATTAGGTGCTTAATGCTTACTTGAGAGTTAGGCAAATATTTTCCATTAAAAAATCTTGTAAATATTTTGTCAAACTCTTTTTAAAGAAAAATGTAAATTTTAGTCCTTAATTATTATTGTATTATATATGACACCAGTTCCTATCCACTTTTAAATTAATTATTTTAAAGTGATAATTTTAATCTCACTATTCAACTTATAATTCAATATTTTCTCAATTTTAAGTTTTTAACCAATCTCTTACTCGTCCATTTAATGATTTATTATTTATGAATTAAGAAAAAAAAATTTAGGTGGCATTTAGTTGATGACTGTTGTACTATCAAATTTGATACACATTATCACGTTTATTTGTCTATTTTTACTATTCTACTATAAAATTCAAATTTCTAAGATTGTATAAAATTCATTACCATTTTCTCTCCTGTTTTTTGAACAATGGGATAGAAGAATTTTTTTTTTTTTGAAAACAAATCATTATCCATGTATTTTTGTACGTGCTTTTGCCCTTTCTTTTATGAATAAAATTACTCTTTTCTTTATACATATACATATATATATATATACATATATATATATATATATATATATATATATAAAAGCACCATCATGTGCGGCCTGGTCATTAGGTGTGACTGTGCGGCCTATTTTCAACCATTAGGTCAACGTGCAATATATAGCCACACCTAATGATCAGGCCGCACATGATGGTGCTTTTATATATATATATATATATATATGTTACAAAACACACCATTCTACGTACTAAAATGCACCAGAGGACCAATAAAACACACAATTCCACACTATAACCAAATGCACCTATTAACTTAAAATTTATCAATATACGTGATAAAACGCATCATTCTACGTATTAAAATGTACCACACCATGCCTCATGTTAAATTATAAGCATACACTATTTACACATATTAGAAAACATGTGTTAAAATATGCATCATTCTACGTATTAAAATGCACAACAACGTGTGTTAAAATGCACAATTCCACTTATTGAAAATCCTCATCCCATATTATAAACATGACTATTACACTTATTAGAAAACATGTGTTAAAATACACACTATTCAACGTATTAAAATGCACCAGAGTACGGATTAAAACACTCCATTCCACAACGCACTTATTAGAAACACATGTGTTAAAATACACATCATTCTATGTATTAAAATGCACCAGATGACGTATTAAAACACAACATTCCACATCACAGTTACACAACATTCTACGTATGAAAATGCACCAGCGGATAGATTAAAACACATCATTTCGTAATATAGTTAATGCACCAACATACGTAATAAAACGCACCACAGTATGTATTCAAACGCATCACACTATGTACTAAAATGCACCATTTCAATTCACGTAATATAGATACTAAAATTACCATAATAACCTCACTTAAACATACACGAATTGCAATTAGATTAATGAAATCGGACGACGCAAATTAGATCGCACGTTCAATTATAAAGATAAATTTTAATATATTTCAAATGAACATCCAAATAAATGTAAAATTATGAAGTCTACGTAGCTGTGTGAACCATGAATATAATGTACATTTTTAATATATTAAAAGTATACTATTTGTGTATTAAATATATATTACGGAGTATTTGATAGCATATAAAATAATATATTTTTAGTACTCAAATAATGTACTTTACGTACACAAATAATATACTTATTTAGATTAAAAATGTACTTTTTATTTATGGTGCAAACAATTGTATGGACTATGGTCTATGTAATAATGATGGCAAATAAGTGGGGTATGATTATCAAATCTTCTGAAGAGGGTTAAACCATAATATTTTTAGTGTAATTTTTTTTTTTTTTTTGTAAATTAAATAGATCATTATTAGTGCGTGGACGGCCTTCAATCCAACCTTTTCTACCTCTTTTGTTAAGTTCACTTTATTTACTCTTTTATTATTATTATTATTTTCCCTGAAGTGAATAACTTCAGTTAGAGTTAAGGAATACACAAGCTAAGCAAGCTAAGCAAGCTAAGATGTCATATTCGAAAAGCTGACCTTCAAGTAGAAAATCTTTACTTTATCCATTTTGACAACCATATCAGACCGATAGAACCTACGCCAGGTTGTAACTCCCGGAAAAAATGACTGAAATGTGACAAAATGTAAGGTAGGTGATAAAAATATAAATTTTTTAAAAGTTGACAACAATGAAAAAACGAGTTTGAGAAATGCATATGGCGTCAAAAACGCATTTCCCAAACTCGGATGACTTTAATTTTTTTTTTTTCGAAATACAAAGTCATACGCATTTCAGAAATGTGTATGATGTATAAAATACATCATACACATTTCTGAAATGCGTATGGTCTTTAAAAAAAATAAAAATTGTGGCGTTGTCTTCTCCGACGAAGGAGAAGGCGACCCAACTGGGTTGCCTTCTCCTGCGATTCTGCGAAGGAGAAGACAACCATTTTGGCCGCCTTCCCCTTCTCCTTCGTAGGAGAAGGCGACCTAACTGGGTTGCCCTCTCCTTCGACGGAGAAGGCAACGCCAAATTTTTTTATTTTTATTTAAATGATCATACGCATTTCAGAAATGTGTATGATGTACATTTCTGAAATGCGTATGGCTTTGTAATTTGAAAAAAAAAATTAAAGTCATTCGAGTTTGGAAAATGCGTTTCTGACGCCACATGCATTTCCCAAACTCGTTTTTCCCATTTTTGTCAATTTTTCAAAAACTTACTATTTTTGTCACCTATTCTATATTTTGTCACATTTCAATCATTTTTCCGCCACTTCGACACATCTCACATGTCTTTCTAATTTGACACATCTCTCCAATATGCCATTTCCTCCACCCAGATATAAACCCAGAATCAAGTAGTTGATCAAGTTGCATGGTTAACTTCCACAACATTTCAAATTAAATTTTTAGATGGTAAAGTAGGAAAGTTTAAAAAAACCATTCATTTCATTGGATCCAATGAGATCACCCTATTTATTATGAGATCCCGTTATATATAGGCCTAACTTTATTGACTATAACAAGTAAAAGTGTGTGTGTGTATTTATATATAGAGAGAGAAATGTATTGAAGTGAGGACACATACATTATAGAGGATTATGAGGACAAATCTTATGCATTAGATTTTAAAATTTAAGGGTGCAAATTAAATACAATTTTAGGTTTTATTTAGGTTAAATTAAGCATGTTTTCATCTAACTTAAGGTGGGGGGTTATTTTTGTCACACATCTATAACCGTATGGACTCACAAATTAAAAGCTAAAACCAGTTCACAATGTCAGTAGAATTCGTTGTGTGCCCTACTTGTAGCTTTCGCGTGTCTTGAACAATAACAGACATAATATTTAGACTCACGCCAACAAGAAAGTAACGAGAGTAATGTGTTCGAGTCATCCATAAGTTTTAAAGGACTCGTACAAAATGAACATAGATAGGAAAACACAGAATATATCATTACTCCGTCTAAAAGTACTTGTGTTTATTAATTGCATTGTCATTTTTTTCCAAAAAATAAAATAAAATAAAACTCATTGTAAGATCACTTTGCCCTTCTCTTGAACAAAGCAAATATTTCACTCCAACGTTGTCATCTCGGTTCTTTATCATTGTGCTACATCTAACATCGAAACCTACCATTGTTGCATAGCTTTTGTAAAACTGCACACCTTCTTCTACTGTTGAAAATCTTTGTCCAATGTATGGTCGTATGGATTCGTCACACTCGGATATCCATTCATCGTTACCCCCTTCGCAAACTTCATCCTCAAACACGTGCCCATTGGTGTCCTGCCCGTCTTTTTCTGTATGCATACAATATATTATAAATTGGCACTCAATTAATCAAAAAATAATCCACAATATACACATTCTTCATATTTTTCCCTATATTCCTATGTGCACTACACAAATTATTACGCCCATGATCTCATTAAGCATGTTCGAATGCAATATGACTATTTAATCACTCATAACAATTCGAAATTCCATTTTCTATCAAAACGAAACTCGTTCGTATTACTTTTTGTTCTTCTACTTTTTCTCGGCCTTCTAAATTTTTTTCATACATCCTATACAGTATTTTCCCTCTTGTGTGAGGGCACACGACGTATGATAATAGGGCACACAAAAAATCCCTACCATGCACTCGTTAGAATATGATTAAAGCATATATTATCAGCCGACAAGACAAAGCTTTGGATTACCGTGTTCATGAATTATTTCCAACCTATAAAGTTTAAGAATGTCTCAAACATAATGAATATAAATATTTTGTCCGTTAGTTCTACATGCACACGAAAGATGATAAAGTAGGGCAACAACGACTCCTATCTAGGCACACGTTAAACTCGCAATTTCTATACACTATAAGCACGCGGGTTTTAAACATTCAGAAATGACTATACACGAAAGCTGAAAGTAGGGCACTCAATACGATTATTATTTTTACTACAATTGTGAATCTTATCGTCGAAGATTGCCGTACCATTCTTTTCCGTGGAGGCGTCTACCATCGTGTGTTCAGAAAAACCTTCAAATTCGTCTCCCATGACAATCGCACTATTATCCTGTTCAATGCCGTCCATGCCTAATTACACTACCACTCGGTGTTTCTTGTTTTCTTCCGGTTATATGACATTATTTATTTTCTTCCTTAATTACAGTTTAAGAGTATCTTTATGTTTGTTAATAAAAAGCCGTTCATAATTATAATTCGTGTAAAATATCTTATTTGTCCTTAATTATTTATTTAGGCGCCATTATCATATTCATCAACTCATAATCTCAATCGTGTATGCTTCTTGATTCAATGGGTAAGGTTAGTCCTCATAGTTCTCTATAATTATGTGTCCTCGGGTTGAATTTGTAGCTTTCTCTGTAGCAAGCTCTTTGACGATTTGAACCGCTTCCCAAAACCCTTATTCTTAACAAGGGTTGGGGAATGGACAACAACATCAGGAGACGTGAACACACCATCATCCAACCTGCGAAACCTCTGACCAACAAATGGCTTGCACGATTCGTCACAAACCGGCACCCAATATTTCATTTTGCCCGAAGAAATATCCATATTACACCCACAACTATCAATTGGAGAATCACCATCACCATACAATAAGCCAGCGACACAGTGACGGGTAAATTTAAAAAAAAAAAAATGAAACCAAGCTACAATTTTTGAAACATTACAAGCGCACCACCAGTGTGTGCATATTACTTACCACCTACGTGGACTGACCATCAGAACACAGAATAATAGAATGAAAACACAACCACTACGTGCACATTAGTTACCACCTATGTGCACTTAATATCAGACAACGAATAACACCCTATAATCGTAAAAAATGCACAAAAATGATCTGCACCTAAAAGTAAACATGCCACAAACTGGAAAACCTCCTGAAAACTATACCACCCCAAGCCTATACAAACTAAAACCAAAAATTTTATTAAAAAAACGGACATACCCATGTGCGAAAGCCAAAATATAGACATGATGCACACATGAGAATACACAGATGCACATAGTGGCGGAGAAATACAAAAAACACAGCAACATGAACAATGACGATAAAAAAGGAGCACCGAAAACAACTCCAAAACACCCACACAACCCCCTAAACGAACCAAACCACCAAACATCCACCCACAACTTAACCACAACCTAAGGAAAAAATGCCACCCCCTCCCCCACATACGCATGTTTCTACACCACCCCCATAATCAACCGGTAGAAACAGAAATAAAAAAAATAAAAATAAAAAACAAACAAATTAAATAAAAAACAGAGAAAAACATACCTTCATTACCAACTTCCATGCTTTCGCAAACGCTGATTAAAAACGTCGTGCTTCAGCGGAGGAGTAGACCTTTGTCTGAAGATGGAGGCTAGAACGTGACTAAAGTTAGAAAAAGAAGAAAAAGGACTCCTACCTAAATTAAAATACCTAAAATCAAGCATAATATATGACTAGAATTCTATTCTGAAAATAAAACACATATACAATTACAATAAACTCCCTTCTAATTAATATTAAGCACATAAGGAAGAAAAAAAGGAATAATCTCAACCATCAAACGATGAAAGATGGACGCTCCAAAACAATTCTTATTTCTCACCTAAATAGCTTGTCTCATTTGATTATAATTCTATATATATTGTCATAATCAGGTGCGTCTGCGCCTTAATGTGCGGTCAGTGTGGCCGCACCACTATGTAACAAATATACACCACTCAATGTTAGAAAATGCACAACACAAATATGCACCATTAGGTACGCATCACCAAAAAACACATGTATGCAAATATACACCACACAGTGTTAGGAAAGGCACCATTAGGGGCATGAGAGTTATGGTGCATTATTTTGGGTGTGTGGTGTATTTTTTTTTTTTTGTGTTTTTGTGTATTTTCATTGTGGTGCATTTTCTAACATTGAGTGTTGTATATTTGTATATATAGTGGTGTGTTTCGCACTGACCGCACGGGAATGCGCAACCACATTTGAACAGATTTCTAACATTGAGTGGTGTATATTTGTATACATAGTGGTGTGTTTCGCACCGACCACACGAGAAGGCGCGGCCATATTGGTCCACAATTCATTGTGGACCATGGTCACAAAATGACATCGTTTCAATAAGTGGGAGAAACGACTCCCGTAAATCTCCGTAACTTATATTGCAGTTGTGTTGAACTGATACTACAGTTTTGTTGAACTGATACTGCAGTTGTGTTGAAAGGGAACTGCAGTTGCGCGGAACGATGGCCGTTTCATCCGTCTGAAACTGCAGTTGTATTGAACTGATACTGCAGTTGTGTTGAAAGGGAATTACAGTTGCACAGAACGGATGTTGTTTCATGCGTCTGTTTTCATTAATCAAAACAACGTCGTTTTAATGCACAGTCTACAGTAAAATTTGCGTCCAATTGTTATTCTTTGTTCATTTTTCTATTCTTTGTTCGTTTTTCTATTATTATTCTTTGTTCATTTTTCTTTTATGTTTCTCGCACTTGTTGGGAGAACATAACATTCTTATTTTTGGAATTTTTTTTTTCATCCAGGATATATAAAACACAATTCTCATTTGCGTGTGGCTTGTACGTCAAATGCAAATGGGACTTATGTTTCTGTCATGTATTTTGTATAGCAGAAATGTAAGTTGCACTTGCATTTGTGGTACAATATTTCATGCAATTTTTACGTGAATGCATTGCCCAACAACCTTATTTACAGCTTTTATTTTTAAAAACAACTACAGAAATTTCAAGGAAAAAAAGAGAGAAAATTTCTAGCTTTAATTGGTCAAGAGGGAACCAGCGGACTAGTTTTCACATCTGTACAGTACTCACTCGCATCACAATTTCTGAGTCTGCGTTGTTTCAGACTCCCTGATTACACTTAGAAAAGCTATAGCTTAAAAAATGAGGGAAGGGTAAAAAATGAAGCACCATAGAGTTACAAATTAACAGCAAACCTGCGACAAGAAAAGAGTACCAATCATCTAAACCTGTAAAGGAATATATCACCAAAAATGAAGGTAATGGATAATTTTCTAATCCATCCACCATCTAATAAAAAATCCCTTCTTTGGAGCTGGAGTAGCTACAGAGTTGGTGCCCCCTTTCCTGAAATTGAACCCCAATTGCTGAGTATGATGGTCACTTGTGAAGAAAAAAAAAAGGCAAATGCATAAACAAAAAGATAGATAAAGATCATACATTTTCCATAGCATTCTCCTTGACTTTAAGTGAGACTAGAATAGGATTAGATGCCATAGACTCAGAACAATTGAAGGGTCATTTTTAGTTTGTTCTGTTTCCACTTCGGTAGCTTATAAAAGGCATCCTTATTCATCCCAAATTTCTCCCTGAACTCTTGTGAAGACAAATAAGCCTGCAGAAAGTTAATTGTTCAAGTATCATTGGAAACATCAATTAGCACATTTCAAAATTTTCCTCAAAGCATACCTCCCTCTTGGTTACATCAATTCCAACCGTAATAAGATCAGTTGATGTGGTCTTGAGTCGGTCATAAGGGTATGTTCGAAGTCCATCATCATCTTCAACTTCACCCTCTTTTACATCTTCCTGTATCGTTTCTGGTTTTGAATTTTCCTCTGGGCTTGGTTTTGATGCATCAGTGCTTGCTCGACCTGCAAGGAATTATATTTCACATTTTTTGGGAAAAATAAAGTAAAGCTTATAGCAAGAAAATATACCTTTAGTAAAGGATGGAATGATGACTTGCCGGGCTGGCAATGACTTGTCAAAGGATGCTGTCAATGCCGCAATAGCCGCTGATCTAGAAGCCAGTTTTGTGGAATCAGGAGTTACAGATTTTGGATAAATCTTTCTCACCATTGGTGGAGGAGTTGAAAGGTTCCTTGCATTTGGGGTCTCAAAATTAGCAGCTAGGGCATTGAAGGCAGGAGACCTGCCCCTAGGGCGAACTCGATCAGGGCTGGAAGACAAACTTCTAGAACGTTGAGGTTTTTCAGATGTATTAGACCTTCCACCATAAGGTGTTCTCCTTTTTGGTTTCTAATAACACAAAACAAAGAAATCAATACCTTAATGCATCCTAATAGGAAGAAGTTTCTGCCATACAGCAATCAATATGTAGGCAATAAACCTGAATAGAACACAGAAACCCATATTTATTCGTCTTTCAGGACAGTAGTCATTGTAAATGGAAGTAACAAGAAAAGGCCAATTGATTTCAATTTCTAATCGCATACTTGCACTGAATAAGACAGTTTTGGGGTGGATTGCAGTGGAAATTTTTTATTATATAACTGTTATAAACTAAGATTGAGATAAGGTCACTCAATTGGGCTATAATGCACGTGGGCCAAACCACACTAAAAGATTAAATCCAACCAATTAGCTAGTCTAACCCATGACCTTATAAACCCATATATTCTTTCTTATTTTAACAAAGAGAAGGCCAATTGAATTCAAGTTCAGATTACATAACTCATACTCAACAATAATGTATTTAGATGGATTGCAGTGGGAATTTCTTCTCCTCTACCCTCCCCCACCACCCCAGGATCTACTACACCCACTCTCATACTCCATGATACAAAAGACTAGAAGAGTGTGGTCCAGACTTTCAACTAGTAATTTCTGAACATAGTAGCTACACAATGTGTTATGGAAAGCATATCCCCTCCATGAATTCTTAAAGGAACAGAAGAAAATAGATTTGCAAAGCAAGTAGCAAGGAAACAGAGGAAGACTAGAGCATGCATACATGAATGAAGTTCATAGAGGTCAACACTATCCAACATTGACATATCCTCTCACTCCTCTCTTTTACTCCGTATTAATTATTGCTTCTTATTTTCTTGTTATTATAATAATAACAAACCCACAATTTGCATCCTCAAAATTTTGAAAATGAAATCAGATTTCCAGTCAGGTCTAATAATTTGGAGGCGTTTCTATTGGGCATAAAAGCATTGTTTTCATATTGAACAGACAAGTAGAAAGTTAATGAGTAAACAATGGCACTCATTAACATTTCAAGCATTTCAAGCAATGGCACTCATAGCTTGCACTTCATGACTAGATGTTGGTGCTGAATTTATGTTTGAACCAACTTAATCTTTAAAAGAAAAGAAAAAAAGCATTAGTGTAACCATCATTGGGATGGCACCTAAAATAGATGTGCTAGCCAAAAAAAAGGCAGACATTGCCGAAAAGAAGTCAAAACATGCAAATCATCAGAGTGAAGAAGACAGAATATGAATCACAGCATGATGCACGAATTAATCTATGCATCCTTAAATAAAAATAAATTTGCTGGAAACAGATAGAGGATAGAAAAGAACTCACATGCACTGTTGGAGTACCACCATTTTTCACTATGGCAAGTTTCCTTTGGAACGAGTTTCCATGCATCTGTAATACAAAATATCTCTTAGCAAATCAGTATACTTAAGTTCAACCTTAACAACAGGATCACTTACAGCAGCTTTCATAGAGTCCCAGGTGAAAAAGCGAGTAAAGAAAGTAGGTTCACTCGCTTCAAAAACAATGTATATTGGAGCCTGCTGAGATAATTTCTCCAGAAGGAAATCATTTTGGAGAAATTTCTGTGAGGAAAGATATACAAGAGAGTGCAAATGAGAAAAAAAACTGACTTGAAAATCTCAATTTCCAACAGAAATTATAAACTAAACATCAAGTTCAAATGAAATTATGCATCATGGAGCGTAATAATAACATGGTCAGACCATTGTGGATGAACATGCTTTGAGGACTTCAGTTGGCCTTCTGAAAAAAGTACAACTGCCTCAAGCAATTAGTGGCTTTTGGATTTTAAATCTGTCATTGAAGAAATTTTGCTGTGGAGCCACTGAGAAGTCAGCATATCTTATGTTGTTTGAATGGACCTACATGAATGCTATACCAGCACCACTTTCATGCAAGGTTAACGAGTGCAACATTGCGCAACTCAAGACAAAGTATATGAGACTGCAACATGGAAAACAACTGTAGAAGCATTATGATGCATGCTGGGGGAAGGGATACTGCCGCAGAGGTAGACAAGCACAAGGAAAGCTAAATTGAAAGAATCCTATTTTTGTTATAATAGAATAGTTTATTTAGACTAGAACTCATTGATAGTTACCTTAGTCTCGCTTAGATTAGGAGTCATTATATTAGTCTATATAAAGGACATCTTCAATCTTCTATTCCTCTGTATAAATAGCCTAACGTGTATAGCTTCTTCAATCAATAAATACACATTGCTTTACAGAGTAATACAAACACTTCTCTCTTGATAATTAACAAGAACCTAAGCCTCAGAAAGATATATCAATATATAAGTTCCTTCATAGCAGCTTATGTCCCAAACCAAAATTTAAGGTCAAAAGACAGTCAAATGTATACCTCACCAATAACTAAAGCCTGCTTTTTATTCTTGTTTTCCACAAGTTGCCCAACCCAGACATAAATATCTGAAAGACAGTCTAGGATGAATATATCTTCAGTCAAGAGGTCATCCTGATTGAAATTGTAAATTTCTACCACCTGCAATCCAAAGCTCCAAAGTATCATTGAAAAGAAAATCGAAACAATAAATTCGAAGCTGCCTGTATTTCTAATTTAAAATAACTCTTTTGAAGTAAAAGAATTTCACTCAATATTTATGTTATAGATCACAGGTATTAAATGATAAAGCATGACATGCTTTAGGTTGTCTTGAAATATGAATATGAACTGATACTATATTCCAAAGGTGTGTGTAAGTCAAAAGAAAACACAGATATTCAATCTCCAGGTAAAATTGCAAAGTTAAAGTCCTAAATAAGAGTTGGAATAACAAAAATATGATAAAATAAGGCACCTTCAAATCTCCTGAAGAGCATTCAGCACCCACCCACCAAAAAGGAGAAGAAAACACAGTTAGTGGAACTATAGCAAGTAATACTGTGCAAAAGATTTATATCTAGTCATTTTTGTTTGCTCCCAGGCTCCCGTGGAGTGGGACGCGGTTGATCATGTTCTTACCATTTGAGAAGGTGCATGAGAACAGATGAGGGTCACTTTCATTATCCCTTTCAATCTTCTGGCTAGAGTATTCAGATTTACCACCCAAAATATCCCAGAATTGTTCAGATTCTGCACCTTCTTTGTGCAGTCTAGACTGCATTTCAGGCTGCAAACAGTACATAATCAGTCAGTCAGAGAAAGATACAGAAAACATGGTAATGAATTATGTGCTTGAATGGGGTTTCACATCATCTTAAACTAAGACTAGAGTGGATAAAATTTATTTGTTTACTTGATCCAGTTGGATAATTCTTGCATTGATCTAGCAAGTGCAAAAATTTTGTGGACAGGTGGTGAGGTTCAAACCTAGGCCCTCTTCAGGTTCTAATGGCATATTGCATTGTGTAGGCCAGCCTTATCTAATATTTAGACAAGACTTGATCAAACAATTCAAATACCTAATATACAGAAGGCTAATTAAAATGAGAATCACTAGTTAAATTAGTAATAATTTTGAGTATTCATAATTCACAAATTCTGCAAAAGGAAAATTCAAGAAAAAGAACAATTGAAGTAGAGATTTATCAAGGATGAAATGATGCTTTTAAGAGGTAAAAGATAGCAAGCCAAAAACCACCTTTATAAGATCCAATTGCCGCTCAGCAAGATCCTGGTCATCAGAGGTTGTAAGATTTCCATACCACGTGAAGACAGAGGAGCCACTGTGTAGTATATAACAGTATGACGAGTTCAAGGATAATGCCACCTGATTTTAATAGAAAATTATGTTTCTATGCCATACGTTATCTCAAGCTACAAATTGCAGAACAATAAATTATACCACTATTACTTGCTAGAACTTATCTTCATGGAAAAATAATAATATTTTGAAATAAAAGATCAACAATGGCAGAGATAACAACTTTCAATATCACATATAATGATGCCAGTGAGAGAAGGAAATATATTGAAAAATGATAAGCTTGTGTACCATGAAGCCTAGTGCTTTCATGGGACATTAATCATTTGTATCATGATTGGAAAAAAAAAATACTTTCTCAAGGCTCCTCTAGAGCTCACCTCATACTTTACATTAATGTGGAAAACTGAAATCTTATTTCCAGTATTTAGGTATGTTTCTTTTTGAGAAATACTAAATGTTGAGGAAAATGTGAAGAAATACTAGTCGCCACTTGATGCATTCATACTTATTCATACTGTAGCTCAAAGGATATTCATGTATATATATAGGAGTTTTATTTATTTGAGAAATCAAATAGTTTTATTTTCTGTTTTCATATTCTTACATGGAATTTTATTTTCCCAGTCTGGCTGCCAGAAAAACAAAGTTCAACTCCATCCGATATTAAATCGGATCCTGATATTCCATCCATAACCAGCCAAGGAAATTCAGATAGCTTCTCTCTTCCCATTATTGGACATATATTGAATGGGGAATAACTATCTCCAAGGAAGTTCCAATAATTTCTCTCTTCCTATCACTAGACATAAGGTGAATGGGAATAACCATCTCGAGTGGTCACAGTATGTTATAATTCTAGATTGGGCTAGTGTCACTCAACTGGGCTATACTGTACATGGGCCAAACCACACTCAACGATTGAATCTAACCAATTAGCTAGTTTAACCCATGGCCTTATAAACTCATATGTTCTCTCTTATTTTATCAATGTGGGACTCTTAACACAACATGTCATGATGTACACATGTGGCAAGGGGAAAGGATGAGTATCTTACCGATACTATTGTTCCTCCCAAGCCTAGAGATCCAAAATTTAGAAAATGGAAAATTGAGTATAACATAGTCATGTCACGGCTGATCAATTCCATGACAAATGAGATTGGAGAAAAATTCTTGCTTTATAGTACTACACATGAGATTTGGGATGCAGAGGAAGAGTTTTACTCAAGCAAAGAAAATACTTCATAGATTTTTGAGATTGAAACTAATCTTGATGATCTCAGGTAAGGAGATCATGCTGTCATGCAATACCATAGCATCCCATTGCGTCATTGGCAACAGTTGGGATGTGTTTGAGGAACATCACTGGAATTTTCCTGATGATGTGAAAAGTTCAGAGAAATTGTAGAAAAAAAGGATATTCAAGTTCTTAATGGGACTCAATAAGAATCTTGATAAGGTTTGAGGAAGGACTCTAGGACTAAAGCCCTTGCCAAGCATCAAATCAGTATTTTTTGAGGATCAGTGGAAGGAGAGGTGAAAGAAAGTGATGCATAGAGAATTCCCTGCCAGTCCAGCTGCTGAAAATTCAGCATGATCACTGCAGAAAACCTGGCCATTCTCAACTTCTCATGGTAATTACTTACTACCTGATCATTTCTTTGTCTTTGATGGACCATATTCATGTAGTATTCTCTTTACTATCTTGTCACTTCTAGTTAAATTTCTTGTGGTGATTATAATAATAATAATAATAAATAATAATAATAATAAATAAATAAATAATGCAGTCTCCCGGTGTCATGTCCCTTTATCTTTGGCAGTTACATATTCCTTGTGTGTCTCAGTCCAACATGATACCCATGTCCATATCTATACTTCACAGGTTTTGACTTAGTTCTATATTGTGTTAGACCAATGGAAAATATTGGCAAATATTAGTAGATGATCTACTTTTTGAATTCCTTCTTTCTTGAGTTTAGGAGAGGATGAATCTCAAGCTCTGACTTGGTTCAATAATGTGTTAGGCTAATCTAGTTTTTAATTAGTTCTTTGTGTGCCTTTAAGAATATATTCTTAAGAAGCATTAAACTAGGGCAAGAGTACAAAGGAAATCCTACTACAAGGAGAGTTTTGACTTGGTCCTATATTGTGTTAAGCCTTGGAAACTATTAACATTCATCAGGGAGCTGAATAATCCATTTTCTTGAATTTGCTTCTGTTCCATCAATCACTTCTAGGAGGGATCTCATCATAGATAATAAGTTTAGGGTTTTGTATGTTCCTATTGCCATCAAAGAAGGAAAAGAGAAAGTTTCATTTCAGGGAGGAAAGGTTTAAAAATAGACGAAATTTCTTTACTTGTCTATATCATTATGTTCTGTAAGCTGTGCAGTTCGTCATTTGCAATTGATAAGGAGCAGCAGCCATATAGAGACATTCACAAGCTGGCTGCTAGCAGAAGATTAGCATCTGTTTTAAAAAACTGTGATACTCTTAAAGACAAGAACCCTTGGGTCTGAAAAATATATCTATTGGAATTGGTGCAGTGGTACTAAACTTTTTGGCTATACTTTCCAAGTGTATTGATTCTTTTTAAAAAAATATCAAGGTCTATTGATTTGCAAATACAAGAAGAGCCAGGGTATGGTTGAAAGTATTAAGAAGGAATTTGAATGGAACTAAAAACTGGCCAGAGAAGAATGGTCTGTGCAACTTTGCAAAAGGTCTAAGGTTCTTAGGAAACAAGGAGCCAGACACTATGTCATTCTGCAGTTGATGGTGAACCTAAACCATGGCAGAAGATTCTTTGGGTTTACAGTCTTGGTTGCATGACAACAGTATATCTTAGTGGAGTAATAAAGAGCATGGACTATGCTTTATATGATTGCAAGACAACAGTATGTCTTTGGAATCATACGATTTTTCCACAAGATCTGGGATGTGCTTTATATGATTGCTTTGGGGACTACAATAAATCAATTTAAAGGCATTAGCATCAATGCATATATTTGTGAACTTCATGGAGTAATAAAGAGCATGGACTATGCTTCTAACTTGTAACTATAATTTCATAACCAGTTTGATAGTTTTTTTCTGTGCGTGTTCCATGCACAAGATAAGTTTGTAAAGTCAAGGTGTGCATATACGACAATGATCAATCTCTGAGCACTGCCCCATGGGTATAAAGAAAACCGTGGAAAGAGAAATACCGGAACAACTTCGATGGCTTGCATATTATCTGGTCCAGTACCCTGTACTCGAAATAAAGCAATACCATCTTCACTGTATGTATCATCTGGAAGTTCTTTTTCGGCAAGAAACTTCTTGTATCCTTCACTAAGACCTCCCTGGTGACACATGCAAAAAGTTACCAAACTTCTAGAAGTGACTATTAACTTAAGCACAATTATCTGATCAAAACTAATAAAAGCCTTTCAAACCTTGAAAACAATAAGGCTCTGGAATATAGCAAGGAACTGGATTGGTTCAAATCCTTCATAGATGCAAGCCTGAAAAGTGTCCATATTGTCACAAATACAAGCATAAGGGTACGCCTATCAGTGTTTAAAAATAGGTCTTCTTAGGGAATGCACTGTACCTGAGTAGCCAAGAACTTCATGGACTCAACCATTTTACTTGCCTGTGAAGTAGCTGAGATTTGATCTTCCTATATATTCCATAATTTAGTTGCACAGTCAATACTGTTATCAATAATTATTTCAAGTCATCTCCACTTACTCATGACACAACAAAAAATTACTCCGTACTTCATAACCCTTGACATTATGAGATAAGGAGATGTCGCTTATAAAGAGAAAAAGAAGCACAGATGAACAGAAAGAATTCTAGAATTTTCTTCAAAGTCTAATCAGACTCTAAGGCATTTTGGATTAGAACATCCTAGAGATTCTATTATCTTTTTATGTATAAAAATGATGAATACAAGAAAACAAGTACTCCCACTGTCTCATATTAAACTCGAGATGTTAGATTCGTCTTCACTAGCTTTATGACTTTAGGTTGTCTTAACTCTTGGACTGTATTGAACCTTCTTAATGAATGGTAGTAATTCACTCCTATCAATATTTTATGCCTTGGTCAAGCTAAAGAGGGAGAAGTATGAAATACTAGCCATTCTTTGGTTTTTGTGACTTTAGCAGAGGGCTCAAGGTTATGAAATCACGTAGATCTTTCAAAAAGCTGTTCGGTATAACTGCATAAGTGGTGTTTCCGGTATCTCCACAAATAAGCATCCATCTGAGTCACCTTTAAGAGAATGGTATGACTGACTGACTCTCTCTCTCTCTGGCATCTCCACAATAAACCTTTCCTCTAAATTACCCGTGAGAGATATAAAGCAAGAATTGTGGCAGGTACACAAACTTATGGGGTGGATTATCAAGAGGCTTTTGCTCCAGTTGGAAAAAGGAACACTGAGAATTCAGTTGGCATTAGCTGATCACTGCAATTGATAACTCCTACAGTATGATGTTAAGATTGCATTCCTCCACGGGGACTTAGAAAAGGAAACCTACATGAATATTCCACTGGGCTTTGAGAGAGACACCGGCAATAAGGTACGCAAGTTGAGGAAAGCCCTTTATGGGTTAAAATAATTCCCTAGAGCATGGTTTGGAAGATTTACAGAAGTCACAAAAAAATGTGGGTATAAACAAAGTCAACTGGAAATGATGAGAGAGAAGCATGAATTGAAGCTGAGATTAGTAATAGTTTTTGAAACAAAGTTACTAAGAAAGCACTTCCTTGGTATTAAGATGGCATATTCCAGTAAAGGAATATTCATATCTACGCAATTAATTTATTGGCAGAAACAGGAAAGATTGGGTGCAAACTAATCTCCACTCCAATGGATCCAAACCATAAGGTAGAAGCTTGTTACGAAAGTAAAGAGAAGATTTCTGAATATACTGTCATATAGAAAAGAGAATACAAAGCTCTTTAAATACATGCTAGAAGACTTCGAATAGGAAACAAGTTTCCATATGTCTACCTACCTAAATCCCTAAGACTGCCTAATCTATAGAGATTCCATATATTAAATATATATATTCCATAACACTCCCCCTCAAGTTGGAGCATAGATATTAATCATGCCCAACTTGTTACACAAATAATAGATAACTCAAATATAACTAACCCAAAATAACTAAATTACGAAATAACTAAATAATGAACTAACTCAAATCCATTTAGGACACTCCCTTGAAACGAAAGCTTTGAACACCACCAATACCACGGACAACTGGGTGAACTCAACATGGACCGAACAAGCTCGGGATTGGACAAAGCTAAAGAAGTAGCTGTTCACAAAGAATGTACCAGAGGCTGGTTGGTAGACTCACATACCTAAAGAACTAGCTGTTCACAAAAGAATGTACCACAGGCTGGTTGGTAGACTCGTATACCTTTACACTAAGCTAGACATAGCATACCATATGAGCGCAAGAGAACCTCATCTTCAAGCGGCTTAAAGGGTGCTACATTGCTTGAAAGGAAGTCGAGAGAAAGGAGTTTTGTTCAAAAACATTGATACTCTTACTCTAGAAGCTTATGCCAATGCTGACTATGCAGGTCCCCTAGAATGGAAGACATCTATTCCTCAGCTTGAGGGGGAGTGTCAAGGTGTATATGAGTTGTAATCAATTTGTAATCTGTTGAATATTAGGAAACCTTTATTGAATATTAGGAAACTCCTAGTAGGGTGGACTTAGTTTCCTATTCCTATTAGGGTTTCCTATTCCTATTATGGTAGATTTGGTAGGTAGTTTAGTATATATAGAGGCATAGAGAACAACACTATTGTACACTTTCGTTATAATATATTCATACATTCTATTATTCTCTGGTTTTCTCACATACTTTGCTTCCGCCTAACTAACGGGTGGTTGTTATTCTCCACCCGCCAAGTCTTTCAATCCCTCAATTTCAACATGGTATCAGAGCCTAAACCCTAAAACAAACCCTAGACAAAGCCCTAGTTGTTCCGCTGTCGCCGGGAGTCTCTTCGGTTTTCCGGCCAGATCTCTCTCCTCCTATCTCCGATCAAGACGCCGCTGCCACCAACAGTTTCGTATCGACGAGACGCTCCTGACTGTGTTTTCAGATCCTTCGTTGGTCGCCGGTCAACGCCGGTCAACGGCCAGTCAACGTTGGTCAACAGTCAACTCCGGTCAACATCTCCAACCATCCCTTGAGATTGTTGTTTTGCCATTCTTTGGTGAAATTTGAAGGCTTTTTGTATTTATTGCTGAGCTTCTTCGGTTCTTCCCATGGTGTTTCACTATTTTGGTATTACCGTGCTATTCCTTTATTTCCGGTATGCCTTATCCCATGGATGTTAAGTTTCAGCACTATTATAATGGCCTTTGATTATTTCCCATGTTTCAAGTAAGGCCGTAAGGTGGAGTGTGACTATCTATAATCAAACGGTGTTCTAGTTTACTTATTTTACTTTGTTTTCCCGGTTATCTTTATCTCGTTGCTTTGGGTTTATCTTCATTACTATGGGCTCTACTGCATCCTTTGCTATTCTTTGCTCCCTTTTCGCCTCTACCACTTTCAATGAAGTTCAATGAAGGCTTTGTTAGCATGTCCTACTCTTCAATGAAGTTCAATGAAGGCTTTGTTAGCATGTCCTACTCTACAATGAAGTTCAATGAAGGCTTTGTTAGCATGTCCTACTCTATCCTTGGTGTGTTCATCTCCATTCCCGAGGTTCGTGTTCAACTCCATCCTCGGTGCGTTCATTCCCAAGATCATGTTCAGCTCCGTCCTTGGTGTGTTCACCTTTATTCCCAAGGATTGTGTTCAGCTCCATTCTTGGTGCATTCGTCTTCATTCCCAAGGAAGGGTCAGGCATAGCGCAATCTCTTTTGAAGCCATCAATCCTAGACTGCTTATGTTGCTGTGGTGGTGTTCGCTTTACCCTTGGTGCCGTCATTCCCAAGGATGTTCGTGACAAGCTTCGCCCTTGATGCATTTCCAAGGGTTGTGTATAGCATTGTCCCTCTGAAGCCATCCAACACTATTATCCTCTAATTAGCTTTTAATTTTCATTTGTAATTTTGAGTGAGGTAGAGTGTTTGTTTTGATCCAAGCTTGGAACTTTCAAATGTTCCAGCTTGAGGGGGAATGTTGAATATTAGGAAACCTTTATTGAATATTAGGAAACTCCTAGTAGGGTGGACTTAGTTTCCTATTCCTATTAGGGTTTCCTATTCCTATTATGGTAGATTTGGTAGGTAGTTTAGTATATATAGAGGCATAGAGAACAACACTATTGTACACTTTCATTATAATATATTCATACATTCTATTATTCTCTGGTTTCCTCACATACTTTGCTTCCGCCTAACTGGCGGGTGGTTGTTATTCTCCACCCGCCAGGTCTTTCAATCCCTCAATTTCAACATAATCCAAAAATTGAGGGATTTGCTAGATAG
Organism: Ipomoea triloba; assembly: GCF_003576645.1. NCBI lineage: Eukaryota > Viridiplantae > Streptophyta > Magnoliopsida > Solanales > Convolvulaceae > Ipomoea > Ipomoea triloba. The sequence continues at coordinate 48,502 of NC_044927.1, read as the reverse complement.
TTTTCCCAGGTATTCTGTCCAGACATAGGATTTTTTTTTTTTGGATCTATCTACCGTATAATACAAGGTAATACCCTAAACTGATCAAGAAGCGAGAAAGTCTCTGTGGGGAAAAATAAAGGAGTAACTTGGATCTTGTACTTAGGAGATAAATCCCTTAGATTATTAAGTGAAAAGCAGAGAACACATGAGAAAACTAGAGAATTGAGAGCAATCATAATGAAGAGTTAATCTTTTGCTTGGGATGCTGTACATTTTGCAGTTTGTTTTATATATCTTGCAGTTTGTGTTGTACTTTGTTGTTTAGTGAATACTTAAATTTTGATAGATATTGAATATAAAACATTTGGAAGAATGGAGAAAGGAAATACTAAATCCATTACCTTAACACTTAGCTTCCCAAACCACGTTCCAATAAGATACTCCTCTTTATCTTCCCCCGGATAAGAATACTGAAATATGAAACAGTCCCCAGTATAGAACTTTGACTGATCAGATTCTGGAAGAAGAGTCTTCTGTTGACCATTTACACGCCAAACCTGCATAGCAGAGGCAATATATCAGATACATCAGAATGGGCACCACTACTTTAGCAACAAATGTAACATTGTAAAGTTGCAGGGCTCATCGTCTTCAGACTAAATCCTTCTTCATATACTTCTACAGCAATGATCACCTTATTTATGTGTAATTTCTTTGACTACAATTATTGATAAAAGTAAGTTCCAGTCATATATCTTTGTTGAACAAGTTTATTGCTTTTAATATAATGCAAAAATCAATAGATATAGAGCACCTGCAAATCCCCCGTGCAATCTATATAAGGTTGAGGTTCTTCTTTGGGAGGAGAATCTTTCATAAGACCCTTCACGTTAACCCCTTGGCGTTTTAAAAGTGCTAGAGCAGCATCATGAAAGAAGAAAAGTATAAGAACTGGTAAAATGATATAGATGCAGAAAAATCATGCATTTGGTAAATATATGCTATAAGTTTCAAAAAGAACAGAAAACCACTGAAGGATTCCAAAATATAATGCGATTGGAATTGATGAGATATGGAAAAACACAAAAAAGTGAAGTTACTGACCAGCAACTCTTCCTTTACCATCCTCTGGTGCAGCCACATCAGTTGACTGGGGCCAAGAGTCAAACTTTTTGCGAAACATCACTGTCTCAAATCCTTCAATCAAGCGAACTACATGACATTTGGTTCTATCAAGGCCATGTAACAGTTCCTGGTGAAATATATGATGTCAATGAAAAATGGCAAAATTGTAAATTGGACTGGATAATCTAAAATATAAAACACATAGATCAGTACATCTGCTGCAACACTTGCAGTTTTCCTTTCATCAAGAGAAGTATTCCTTCCCATCCACACAAAAGCTTCAATTCCACAATCAAGAATGTAGCATCTATTTGTATCTAGCATGCCCTTCGTCAAAGAATCAGCATCAACAGGTTCTGGCTGCCCTTTCTCAACTCTGAAATGGTAAACTTACAATTGTCAGAGTTGATATAGTAAAAGCTATCATGACCAACAAAAGTATGGGTCTATGAGAAAAATTCCCAGAGAAGATTAAAAATTTTCATTTTGAACTAATCAAAAGATTGAGGGTGTGTTTGGTTGACAGGTTTAGCAATCAGGAATGTGTATCAAAGTCATTGTTATTGTTTGGTTGACAGGTGTTTAGAACACTACTATGGGTTTTGATTACCCCATTAATTGCAAAACTCATTCCTAATAAAATAAGGGTTTCATTTCTCTTCCTCCTCCTCTTCTCCAACTATTAATAATCATTCTCATTCCACCCTACTACCAAACATGCAAAATACTTTCACCAAAACCCATTACCATTACCAAGTATTTGATACCTATTCCGATTCCCATGTGCGAACCAAACACACCCTGAATTTATTCCACTTTTGGTCCTCAACAATAGTGGCATTTCCAATTTTGGTTCTTGACTTTGATTTTTCCACTTTTAGTTTTAGTCCTCAACTTAAAAAGAAGAAGAAGAAGAAGAAGAAGAAGAAGAAGTTTCACTTTTAGTCCAAAATGTCCAACGTTCTCTTAAATATAGTAAGGCAAAGTTTGGTTAAACTTTCACAAAGTGAAGGCAATTTGGACTACAAGAGGAACAAATCAAAGTCAAAAACCAAAAGTGGAAATACCACTATAGTGGAGGACTGAAAGTGGAATAAACTCTAAAAGGGATTTGTCTTCCCACTCCCTTTTCCTACACTTTGTCAGAGTGGCTATGCCCTCTTGACTGTCATTTTAACAAGACTGAAGCAATATTTGGCAGTATCCATAAGACACTTTATTCTGTAGTTTGTATTTATATATATGATCTATTGTATACTGTGGTGAACGAAGATGAGAATGAATCCAGGCATACTTAAACTTCTGCTCTCCTCGGGGAAATTAATATGTATGTTCATGTGTGTACAAATATCTGTAACTGGTGTTTTATATTTTTCACATCTAGATCCATTAATCTAGATAAGTTTTTATTTCTGAGCGAATGAAGCACTGGAAAAAGTTAATAAGTGCTGTAGGATAAATGTGTAATCTCACTGGCAACTTAAACTTTTAGTTGAAGTGAAACACATTGATACAATATCAATTCAGGTAAAAATTCTGAGTTTGAGTCCAACTTGTTACCTGCTACCTAACATAAGAAAAGTTTATTGCTATGTTTTGGTCCATCAAAAAATATTTAGCCTACACATGAGGGGTGTTCTAAGGACAAATATAAAATAGTAAGTAAATAATTCTATTAAAATTGAGGGATTGAAGGACCTAATGGGTGGCAATTAGCCACCACCAACCAATTAGGTAGAAGCAAAATATGTGAAACAAGTCAAACAACCAAAGAGAAATAATATATTACATAAATTGTCTCTATTGTCTGTATGTATTGAACTATACAAAGATCTTTATATTTATAGGAGCGTTGGGCCAAACCCACTCCTCTTGCAAGCTGGAATATCTAGAAGTTTCAAGCTTGAATTAAAACAAAAACTCCACCTAACTCAAAATTACAAAATAAGACTAGGCGCAACTAGAGGATACAAGTGTTGGATGGATTCAGAATACATGGTGTTATACACGATGCTTGGGATGAAGATTAAAGTGTCAAGGATGGAGCGGAAACAAACAACCTCAAAATAACACAACAACACACACTCTAGGACACATGCAAAAATACCTTCATAAAGAGCGATAGAGGTGAAACATAGCAGGAGCAGTAATGGGATGAAAAGCAATAGAGCTCATAGTAATGAAGATAACCCAAAGCGATTAAGCAAAACCCATAACACTGAAGAGAATCAAATAGGATATGATTGGTTGTTGAGGGTAGCACTGCAACCTTACTTGAAACTTGAGAAATAATAAAAGTCCTTTGGAAATAAAATATAGTAATTATGAAATTGAACACCATCGGGAATAAATATGGCGCACCAAAAATAAGGAAGCAAACACTTCAATACCAAAATTGAACACCCTTAAGAAAGAAACTCGGCAACAGACCCAAAAAGCCTCCAAATTTCCCCAAAAAGACCAAAAAAATTGTGAAAAGGGGATTTGAAAAATCTCGCTGGAAAAGACATCGCCAAAGAGGTAGGACTGTAGGAGTCCATTGGCATAGGTGGTAAGATCAAAAGGTAACAAGAACAAGAGATCTGATTTAAAGGTTGAGAGAGATAACTTCTCGGCCAGGAGGTGCTTGAGGGTGTGTCATCGGTGATTCAACAATGGGCTTTCTGACAAAGGGTTGCAATGATGTCCTGGACAATATGCTGATGTTCATTTGCAAAGGAAGCTATTGGAAATATCTATCTTGAGCAGCCTCCTCTGCAGCCTTATTTACTCTTGCAATTAATGCCTTGAGGAGAGGAGTAGTTTTTCTCAGGCAGACTATTTTTTTTATTATGTCTCTTCCCATTGCTTTTTGTATGCCTATATATTGATATGTAATCTGGAGTAATTTGAAGGAATAAGAAAGATTGTTCAGTTCTTCTTAAACAAACCTTTCAACAGAAGCCACCGAAAAGGTTGGAATTGAGAAGAGAATAGTACTAAGCACTGTTCAACTGTTGAAAAACAATGTTTCTAACTGGAAACATAGAAAAAGTGGCATAGGACACATAAGCCCTAATACCATGTTGGAATTAAGGGATTGAAAAACTTGGGGAGTGGCAAATAGCCACCACTCGCTAATTAGGAAAAAGAAAAATATGTGAGTAGCCAAGGCAAGAGACTAATGGTGAATAGAAAGAATATATTACATGTCCTATCTACTATTCATTGGTCAACCTAACTTTTTTTTTTCTTTGCTTATTTTCTTTAGTATTTTTTTTTGTGCTTAATACTACTTTTAATGTAGTTTATAAATATATAAAATTTATATACTAATACTAAACTTAATACGCTGTATTATGAAATATATAATTGTTTAAGCCTCGTTAACGAAACCAGACACATAAAATAGGATGGACAGAGTATAATAATATAGGAACATTGGAATAAGCTCACTCCTATTAGAAATAGGAAACAGAGCTGCCCCTACAAGAAATAGGGCTAAGGTTTCCTAATATTCAACAAGTTTCACTAACAACTTTAAGCTTTTAGTTGAGGTAGAACACACACTTCAATGATTAAAATTTTAAGGCATTTAGGACTTAGTTTGGTGGTAACTTGAGTTTTTTTCCCAGGTCAAAGGCTTGGGTTTGAATCCCAATGCCCCCAAAACAATTTGAATTACCAAAAAGAAAAATCCCAGAACTGTAACCTAATAAAAAGGACAACTTTAACTCCAGCCTTTTTATAACATTTCATTTCCTAGACATTTGTGAATTGGGAGCATTATATTAAGCTTCATGAAACTATCAAAACAGGGACAAACATATTGACAATTGTACATTGGTAATTTTTAGATGCTCTCTAATAAAAATCAAACAAAGGAATGTCAAATGAATAAAATAAATTACCGATACAATCTGCTGAAGAGAGCATCAGCACTTTTAGTGTCCCCCTTAGTTGTTTTCCTTGGAAGTGGAGCAAATCCACCAAACAGACCCCAGAATTCCCCAGTATCAGCATCAGACATGAGTTTTCCATCCTCTACATCAATGCATAGACATATTTAAATCAAATAGTCACTAATGTATCATTATCCAATCTACCAGGCATATTATATGCTTACCAATTGCAGCCACCTCACATTTTCCATCATGGTAAGTATCTCTTATGCACTGAACAACTTCAAGTGCTTTGGCCCTCTCTTGAATAGATGAATTGACACCACTGAATTGGAAGATTTTAGATTTGGTATCAAGGATAAAGATGTCATCATGATTGAGAGAGGACCGAGCAAAAAGGACCTGTCCAATCACATAAAAAACAGCTAACTACAAGTACAAAAGACATACTTCGAATATTATAATCTGAAAGACATGAGCTTGCCTCTTTTACGTGTACAACATGCTTCCCTTTGCATACAAACAAACGGATCTTGTACTCTTCTGCTTCAGCATGCTTGAACCCTGATGCAACTCCACCTTCTTGAGGGATTATACATGGCTTGAAATAAGAAAGAAACTTCTCAGTTTCATTGCTTTGCACTTCACGATATTGAACAGCACGTCCTCCAAGGACTACATCTAGTTCAATAGTCTTAACGGCTGCAGTACCAGCTTCATCCTATACAGAACAGTAAATAGTGTTTTATCACGAGACATTGTTATAAAACAAAGCTATAGTGGTTAAATCTCATGGAAGGTAAACTTACCTGACTAGTATCTTTCCCAAGCCAATAGTGAATATCATGTCGTAAGGCGCCACTTTTCAAGGCAGTGGTCTACATAAAAGGAGAATTAGGGATCTTACTGATCTTAATTGACCACAGCAAACATAAGAAAATGCAGATATTAAGAAGGCAGTGAAAAGAAATCTTCTCATATGAAGAAAAAAAACACATAATCAGAGATCAGTTTCATACCTTTAAAATAATGTAAGAGTCTCCTGTATAAAATTTTCCATAAGACGACTCAGGAATAGGCACAGGATGAAAATTTTCAATATGCCAGATCTCAATCCCACTATAAATTTTCAAGGATAACAACCTTGGCCATTCCTTGGTGATAAATTAAATCAAAGAAAATACAAATGCATTTGGAAACAAATATATAGAACCATGATAATTTGAGTTAAAATGAATTCTCAATGATGATAGTTTTAGTTTATATCGTTTTGCATTCTAACTTATCTATCCTTAATATATATATATATATATATATATATATATATATATTATTGACTTCGGCTCAAAAAATCATACAGGTTTAGAGGAATAAACTAGTTTAGATGTTTTTTAGCATTGGTTAATTTGCGGTTCCCTTCTTTCCATTCAATTCTCAATACTCCTCAAGTCCTCTTAAGCCAATGTTCTGCATTGCTAAATGATCTAAAAAGGATACTCCTTCTGTCCTGCCTCTTGGAAAGCTGCATCCAAATTTCTCACTGAAACTCCCATGGTAATTTCTAGCGTCCTTAATTGCTTCTGCTACTTCATCAACGAGACGGGCTGAAAAGATATCATAAATAGAAAAAAAGAGAAACTCAAAGATTAAAGACAGGTGGGAAATAAAGCAACAACAATCAAAAAAAAAAAAAAAAAAAAAGAGAAAATAAAAATTGATTACTAATAATCCAGTACAGCTCCCAACAACCATACGAGTTTTGAGAAAGAGCGCTGTTTTGCTTCAATTCCAGAGCACAATCGGGAATTTAGGAGATAAATTATATATTACAATGTTCTTTGCATTTTCCATTACAGATGAGCCCAGATTCCAATTCTATCGGGGATGAAGCCAAATATATGTATATACACACACATGCAGACAACTTATATATGTTATCTATCTGGATTTCACATACTGAAACAAAAAGAAATGCAATTCAAGATTTTAAAATAATAAAAGAAAATAAAAAAAACGAAGAGATAGGTTGCAGAATTGAAGCAAGAGCTTACATAAAATTGAGGCGGAAATGAGATGGGATCAACCATCGATAGGTTGCAGAATTGAGCAGAACGGAAATTTGAAACCGCCAATGAAAACGGAAAGTAGGAGTAGTAATGTTCGTATATGAGATATTGGACAGCGAGAGAGTGAAGGGGAACGCAGAGAGTGGCGAGGCGTGCTCTTCACTAACGGTAGAAGAGGCAGGGGCAAACAAAACTTGGAAATTTTTGACACGTTGTCCCCGCTCAAACTAACAGCCTGAGCAAGAGGGCGCCAGATGGATTAAAAAAAAAAAGTAAAAAATAAACTCCGAACGTCATATTACTAAGAAGGCTATCACGTGCTGACGTGCATGGTTATGTCTACTATAATAATAATATAATATCTAAATAATAAAATATAAAAACATAATAAGTCTTTTTTTTTTTTTTGAAGATATCTACTATATCTACTATACTAATAAGATATACTATATATATATATATATATATATATATATACTATACTAATAAGAGCCAAAGAGAGTTAGGTCTAAAATGGGTAGAAAAAATGACGGTCAAATTATTTAATCAAATGGATGGTTCAGATGAATTATTTAATCAAATAGATGGTTAAGATAATTCAGATTAATATTATTAATAGAGATTACCTAATTTAACCTTACTTTTATGATTATTCGTTAAGTTTTCCTTTAAATATTCTGTTCTTCGTTAATATTCCGTTAACTTTTAACTTACCCATTAATTTCTATAAGAAATGTTTTAGGTTTGAACCTCATCTCAATCAAATTTGACATAATTAAGTTTCTCACTCTATTTTACTCTTATTAAATTAAATAAATTAGTAGCTACAACAAAAAATGATACATATGTATTTCTTTAATTTAGAATTTTGTTTCTACAATACCTTTATTTGAAAAAAGTATTCATTATCAAAAAATTAAATTAAATAAGAGAAATAATTTCATTAATTATATTGTCTTTATTTTCTCTCATGCAAAGATTCTTTACATTTAAATTTATCAACTGATATTCATTACATTGTCCATTATCTTATTTTTACAATATATTGTAATTAAATATCAAAGTTATAGTACAAAATAATGTTATATATTTATTTACCAAGTATTTTATTAATACTATGAAAAAAATTAAAAAATAATTTGAAGCTAATTATATACTTGGGGATTGGTTGACAAAGAGAGTACTCAAATAACCCAACAAATTGAAGCAGAATCACGCTATTTTACTCTTATTGAATTAAATAAATTAATAGTTACACCAAAAAATCATACATGTGTATTTCTTTAATACCATGAAAAAAATAAAAAAGAATAGTTTGAAACCAATCATATTAATTACTTGGGGGATTTGTTGACAATGAAAGTACTCAAATAACCCATTACCCAACAAATTGAAGCGAGAAACTATCTTTTAATATCTTTGAATACATAATATTTTAAATTTTAAATTTTTTATTAATTTATTTTATCTTTTTTCTTAAACTAGGTATTTCTTTATCTACAATAACTCATTCAACAATAATGGTTGAACCAAATGAACCCCAAGCAGAACACCTAAAGGAAAGTCCATAGCTCCTATATCATAATCTCATTGCATGACGTTGTCATCTATGCTACCAACAATAGTTGAATTGCAAATAACACACTACCAACAAAAAGGAAGAGAACAAATAGTAAATATGAAGACAATGACAATATTACTCAAAAAAGAATTAAGAACACTTAGAAAAATTCAAATTAAAAGTAATATTTATTTAGACTATCATTTTTAGACCAAATATTTAGACTATCAATTTTACAAGGTTGCAAACATTTATTTTAGTAATAATGATAATGAATTTTTTATATTATCTTGGATTCATATATTTTGAGTTATATATTTATATAAAAAAATTCGACATTCAATTACCCATGTATAAACTTATCCTATATAATCTTGCATTGATATACTTTCAAATATTTATTTAAATATAAACATTGGGCACTAACCCATTCGCGCAATGCGCGTATAAAACTAGTAAAACATAATAAGTCTTAATCAATGTTATATCCTTGATTTATGTCCATCTCTTTGATTATTATATCTTAAGAGAACTTTCTTAATGTTACAATGACTTTCAGTATGTGGCAAACTAGGATTTTTATTGCTTATAGAACTTCTAGTTCAAAATATGTATAAATAGACTCATATTATAAAAAAAAAAAAAAAGACAATCAATTTACAATATTCAAAAGCAATATTAATCAATATAATATATACATTCTCTCCATATATTTTTTAATTTTTTTCTCACAGACTCTATATTAACCAATCTTTAGCTGTCCAAAAATCATAAAATCAATACAAACATTTTGTACTATTAACCAATCTCCATATACTCTATAATGAATTTCACTATGAAATAACAAAATATAAAAAAATAAATGTAAATAATAAATTAATTGTCAAGCATTTTGCAAAATTTTCTGCTTGATTGTAGAGTAAGATGGGATAGGATATTATTTTCCACTATTTTTAATTTGTTATTTAAATTTATTATAATACTAGTATTTTTATGCGCGATGCGCAAAAAATAGGTGTCCAATATTAATATTTTATATTTAAATTTTAAATTTATTTAGATTTTAGATATTTAAATTATTGTAAATAATAATAATAATAATGTAAAAAAATTATAAATTTTATATTTATATTTTAGGAAATAACTAACATATAACTCCAATATATAATGTGTATATATTATTATTATTGAAGAATATAAGAAAATATATGGTGAATGCATGTGCTTGGTGATAATAGTGGAAAAGATCCTGAGAAGAATGGATAACATCCGGAGATCGAAACACAAGATATTATCATGCATCAACAGAGGCCAAGAAGGGTGCACAGAGATTTAAGAGTCTCAAAGATGATGATGGCAAGGTATTAGCAGATGACCACGAGGCGCTGGATCACATTGTTAAATATTTCAAGAACCTTTTCACGGAAAACAATGCAGAACTCCCCCAGGTGACTATAAATGGAAGATTCCCATATTTGAATGACCTCGAATGGCAAACGATCAATAATCCCTTCACCAGCGACGAAGTGAGGCAAGCTTTATTTGACATGGCACCACTTAAGGCACCCGACCCTGATGGATATCATGCAATATTCTATGAAAAAACATGGTCAACTGTGGGAAGAAGCATAACAGAGATAACCTTGAAAGCCTTAAGATTAGGAGTAATACCAGAGGGCTATAACGACACTATCATTTCGCTTATCCCTAAGGTACAGAATCCAGAATCTGTCAAACAATTGAGACTAATTGGTCTCTGCAACATTACCTACAAACTTATATCGAAGACTCTAACTAACATCAAGATTGAGAAACATAATGAATACTCTCATTGGGCACCATCAAGCGAGTTTTATCCCGGGGAGGCAGACAGCGAATACTATATTAGCATACCAGGAAGTGCTCAGAGCAATGCAAGCAAAAAAATGAACGAAGGGTGGATGTTTCTCAAAATCGATATGAAAAAAGCTTACGACCGGTTGTCTTGGTCATTTATAGAATCTACTCTACAGCTTATTGGATTCAGCCAAGCTTGGATAAATATCACGATGGCATGTGTAACAACCACTAAGCTAGCCATCTCCTACGATGGAAAAACATCGGGTTTCTTCAAACCAACCAGGGGAATACGCCAAGGAGATCCCATATCTCCTCTGCTGTTTGTACTATGTGTGGAACGACTAAGCCATTTGATTGAAGAACTCAAACGAACTAAAAAATGGAACGGGATCATGATAACCAAAGAAGGTCCATATCTATCTCATCTTCTCTTTGCAGATGACATGATTCTAATGTGTGAAGCTACGAAGCAACAAGCAGAAACCATTAAACATACACTAGAGGTATTTTGCAAACTTTCAGGCCAACGAATAAACTACCATAAGTCATCAGTTTTCTTCTCCAGAAATACAATAGAGGATACTAAAAATGCAGTCGTACATATGCTGAGCATTCCGATAACTGAGGATCCTGGAAGATACTTGGGTATTCCATCACTACAAGGCAGGCTAAAAAATGAGACATTCGAAGGGCTAATTGCAAGGATTCAACAGAGACTAGCTGGGTGGAAAATGAAAACTCTCTCACTGGCAGGAAGAAGAGTTCTAGCCCAATCGGCGTTGTCAGCTATACCTTCATATACTATGCAAACAACACCCCTCCCTGCAGGGGTCATCAAAAGAATAGAACGAATTACAAGGGATTTCATTTGGGGTGCAACGAACGAAAGCAGAAAATGTAATCTGGTGGCCTGAGACGTAGTGACTAGAGACAAAGAACATGGGGGTCTTGGCATCAAAAAGCTGGAACACATGAACTTAGCCTTTCTGGCAAAGCTTGGATGGAGATTGATAAATGAGGATGAAAGTACATGGGCAAAAATCATGAGAGCAAAGTATACAAATGACAATCCAGATCCTAACACATGGCTACCCAAGTCACACTCATCAATTGCTTGGAAAGGAATTCTCAAAACGATTCCTATCTTGAAAAAGGGACAAAGGAAGCTGATTAGAAATGGAAGAGAAACGAGATTCTGGCTAGACAGCTGGGTTGGACATCGCCCTCTGGTGGAGGTAACTACTTAAATTTTATCACTTCCGGAAATGTATGCAACAGTTGCAGACTACTGGGAGCATGGCTCAGGGTGGAAATGGAACGAATTAGTCGACAAGCTACCAAGGGACATATGTAAACAAATTACTGCGATTTCTCTATGTGAAGACGATGCACTAACTGATGCACTAGGGTGGGGGTGGGAATCTGCAGGTACATTCTCCGTTTCATCTGCATATGACATTGCAAGTGGCAGCTACAATCTACCAAAACAACAACCACGGAGTAACATATGGAAGTTAAAAGTACCAAGTAGAGTAAAGGTCTTTCTCTGGCTAGCCAGACATGATCGAATTATGACGAATGAAAACAGGAAGAAACGGGGCTTTACAAATTGTTCAAGTTGTTTGGCATGTGAGGAGGAATTGGAAACAACGGAACACATATTGCGGGGTTGCACTGAAGCCAAGGAAGTCTGGAACAAGATACTCCCAGGGACACAGCAACCCAGAGATCAACCATTCCTAACTTGGTTTGATAATGGAGTAAGATGACATAACTGCGGTACACGCAAACACACGCAAAGCGTTACATTTGCAATTAAGGCGTAGTCAGGGCCGCTCCAATAAAAATTGGGGTCCTGTGCCATATCTTAAATTGGGCCCTATTTTTGTACAAACACCATCTAAACAACTATCAACATTATTTACATTATTTTTATTGTCACAATAATACCTATCATCATTGTGCACACTATCATTTAAATTTTTTCCAATATCACAATCATCTTGATCTTCTATATGAAGATTAGCATCTAACAATTTTTCCTTGGAATCATCTTTTTGCTCATTTATTTGAGTTTGTTTTGTAATGAATTTTTCAAAAGCTCATTTTTGAGATTGAGTTAGTTGCTCAATTCATCATCATTTCTTTTTATGCTTCTCAGACCCAAATGTATATTTTCTAGAAGATATAATTATAAAATCCTAAGGAAAAAAAGAATTTATTTAGAAACTCTGAGTAAATAATTAATTAAGAAACAAATTCTTAAAACAATAAACAAAAATTATGAAAAATACGTAATTTTTAATTACATGTTAAGAGAATTGAAGAACTTGAGACTTGAGAGTTTGTGTGATCAAGAAGAATTGAAGAATTGTGAATTCAAGAATTGTGAATCAGATCTACGAAATTACTGAATTGTGAATTCAAGAATTGACGAATTAGATCTACGAAATTACCGAGTTGTGAATTCAAGAATTGAAAAACTGTCACATTTAAGCTAGATAACTGATGCTAGATGAGAACTGAATGAATTGTAGTGAATGAGATGGTTCAAAGATACAACTTACATGATATATATAATGAGAGAATCGGAGACTAGAATATGAAAATCACAGGAAGCCTAGAATAGAGTCATGACTCAAATATATAGAGTCCTAATATTGGGTTTAATTTATACATATATATATATATATATATATATATATATATATATATATATATATATATATATATATTGCGTTTTTAAAAGCAATTGTCAATTAGGCTCAATTCCATCTTGTCACAAATTGGTCCAATCTTCATACATTTAGCCTAAAATTTTGTAAACTATATATGCATATAATTTTTTTTTTTAAATATGGGGCCCCCAAAAATTAGGAGCCCTGTGCGGTCGCACATGTTAGACATGCTCAGATACGACCCTGGGCGTGGTGGCTCTGGAAGTGGAGAAACGAAAGGGTCTTTCAGAATAAAATAGAAAGTATTGGTTTCAAGATATATTGGATTGAAACGCAAGTTGATGAAATATGCAAGGCATTTGATTGAGCCAAGAACCCGGCCAGGTTGGCCATGGAACACAACTGGAGACTAATTAAATGGAACAAGCCACCTTCGGACTAGGTCAAGATAAATGTTGATGGGAGCTATAATCCGATAGAAAGGAAAGCAACATGTGGAGGGCGCGCCAGAGACGACAAAGGAAGTTGGATCAAAGGCTTCACTTTTTCTATAGGAACATGTACCCCGGAAGCAGCGGAAGCGTGGGCCTTACTAAAGGGTATCCAATTGGCGAAATTGATTGGTAGCAGACAAACATGCTTCGAATCCGACTCTCTTATGGTCGTGAAGGCTATTAACCAGAATTGGAAGTTCAACAATGCAGCGGACAACACTGTGGTTGCATGCAAAAGGGAACTGAATAGTATTGGAACTTAGCAAGTCTCCCACATTGCAAGGGATAAGAATAGAGCTGCGGATCTCCTAGCCAAAGCAGTTATCAGAGAGAACAGGATGGTTATTGTTAATAAAATTGCTAAGAAGAAAAATACTTGTAAAAACTCCCTAAGTTGTAACAAGTCCTTGTGACAATTTGTTAGTTCAACAGATAATTCAAAAAACAAAGTGTCTTATGATGTATTAGGTTTTTTTATAGTTCAACAGAAGGATCAGAAGGCTTTATGGACAACTTGCTGAACAAAACACTGGACCAAGACAAGGAAGACAAGAAGAAGATTCGGAGTCAGTTACGAAGACTTCAGATTTAACCGAATCTGGGCAACATATATATATGAGGAGGACTTCCAGTGATTGGACTAACGGAAGAAAATACAAAAGATCTGAATGGAAAAGCTTCCTTAGATGTGATAACAAGATATCTTGACAAAGCTTACCTTTGATTCAAGATGCATCTTCTTCATGAAGTATTGGGTAAGCAGTCACTCTGAAAGCCAGTTGCGCTACGATTGAGGGGGAGCCTCGATTCAAGAAGATCGGGAGATCAAGTATTCCTCAACTCTTCAAGGCTGAACTCTAGAATGGTGATGATGAAGATTTCTAGAGTTGCCGTGTGATTTTCTACTGTAAATTGGTGATACATTTCCAGATTGATCAATGAAGAGTTGGGCAATCAGAGTGATGCCCCCCAGATGTAGGAATTGAGATTCCGAACTGGGTTACCAATTCTTAGTGTTCTTACTGCTTTGTTAGTTTCTTGCACATTATCTGCATAATACTCCTTGTTCTATTCTTTGCACTAGATCAGTAAATAGTTTAAAATGTCATCTAACAAATCTAGTAATTGGATTTAATAGTTGGAAGACTCTTTTAGCATCTTAGACCAAGAACACGGTAGTCTAAGTTTTTCACTTGGTATCAGAGCGCAGCCTCAAGGTCTTTTCCCTTGATAACGATCCTTTGAAACTCTTTCGAATCTCTCTGTTTTCCTTGTTACTAACCCTTTTTCTCAAGATTGGCTGATGTGTGCTCTAAAGAAGATATGGAAGGGCAAGCAAGACTTCCTCAACTGATTGGGAAAAATTATGCCTACTGGAAGGCAAGAACCAAGATCTATCTTCAAGCACAAGGAGTAAATGTGTGGAAGGCCGTCACTCATGGCTGGACTCACCCCAAAACGACTCAAGAAGATAAGTCAGAAATTCTTACTCCGGATGAACAATGGACCCCCGAGGATATTAGCAACAGTGAAAACAACAACAAGGCACTGAACACCATTACCGGATCGCTTGATGAGGGTCAATTCGGGTTAATCGCTGGATGCAGTTCTGCAAAGGATGCCTGGGAAATTCTTGAAAAACTTTATGAAGGAGACTCCTCTATTAAACAAACCAAGATGCAGCAAGTCCTCACCAGATTTGAAGAATTACGAATGAAAGATGAAGAAACCATCGTCGAATTTAATGCTAGGGTTCAAGAGTTGAAGAACGAAGCTGCCGTATTGGGGGAACCATTCTCCTCGGACAAACTGGTCAGGAAGATCCTTCGATCCCTTCCTGTACGCTTCAGGATGAAAGTCACAGCAATTCAAGAAAGCGTAGGCTGGGAAACGAAATCGGTTGCGGAACTGATGAGCAATCTAAGAACATACGAAATGGATATTCTATCGCAAGACAACAACTCAAAAAGGGGCAAGAATGTTGCGTTTATTGCCGAAGAATGTCACTCAGAAGAAGAATGTGAAGAATTGGATGATGAATCTATGGCAATGATAACAAGAAATTTCACCAAGATTCTCAAACAAATAAATCAAAGAAACAGAGGAGGCAAGAATCACCAAAACAGACCCAACAGTGCTGCTCCATCCTCGTCTAACTCATCGTGAACCGTCGGAAAATCGTCAAATTCGAATCAACAGAAAAACTTTAGTTAAAGCAATCAGTTCGGTCAAAATCAAAACTTGACTCGACAAAATTAATGGCAGCAAGGGGAAGTTAGGAACACAAACAAAGGAATTCAGTGCAGTGAGTGTGAAGGGTTCGGACACATTCAAGTGGAATGTGCCACTGAGTGTGAAGGGTTCGGACACATTCAAGTGGAATGTGCCACTTACTGTGAAGGGTTCGGACACATTCAAGTGGAATGTGCCACTTACCTTGAAGGGTTCGGACACATTCAAGTGGAATGTGCCACTTACCTCAAAAGAAAGAAGTCCATGAAGGCAACAACCTGGAGTGATGAAGAGTGTTCTGAATAAGCTCAAGATGAAGATGAAGAAATATCTGGAAACTTCGTAGCCTTCACTGCAGTTGTTACTGAACCTAATTCGGATTTGGATAATGATTCAGATCATGAAGATGTAGATAAAATACCTTATGAAGAACTTGAACAATCCTACATCAAACTGTACAAGAAATGGGATATTCTCTTGAAGACTCACACAACCACAAATTCAAAAAATGAGTTTCTTGAAAAGAACATTGAATCCCTGAAGAAAACAAGTTGCTGATACAAATGTTGAACTGTCCGAGTCCAACTCCAAAGTGATGAAGCTCTCGGCAGAATTGGAAGCTTACAAGAAACAGATTCAAATGATGAACACATCAACTCTCAATCAAATCCTTGACTCCGGAAGATCACCTAACGTTCGAAATGGTTTGGGGTACACTCAAAACTCTCAAAATTCTTTCACTACTAAGTTTGTCCCTGCAGGTACTAGTACTTGGACAAATGCTGAAACCCACCAGAAGACTTTGAGGAAATATAATCCAACATGTCACTACTGCTACAAGAAAGGCCACACGAGACCAGAATGTTACAGGTTCTATAGTGATCAGAGAATTGACAAATTTCAAAAGAAATGGATCACTCCAGTCAGTCGTCATGACAAATTTCAAAAGAAATGGATCACTCCAGTCAGTCGTCAAGTTTGGGTAAGAAAATCTGATCTAGTTTGCTTCAGTCGTCAAGTTTGGGTAAGAAAATCTGATCTAGTTTGCTACAGTCGTCAAGTTTGGGTAAGAAAATCTGATCTAGTTTGCTACTCTATCCAAGTTTGGGTAAGAAAATCTGATCTAGTTTGCTACTCTATCCTTCTTGGAAAAGAACAGGGAAAATGGTATTTCGACAGTGGCTGCTCTAGGCATATAACTGGCAGTAAAGAATTCCTCAAGAATGTGATTCCATATACTGGACAAGTGACCTTTGGTGATGGAATTAAGGGTGACATCATGGGTATTGGGATCCTCAATGTAGCTGGACTGCCCTCACTATCGAAGGTACTACTGGTACAGGGTCTTAAAGCAAATCTGATCAGCATCAGCCAATTGTGTGACCAAAAGTTGAATGTAGGGTTCACGAAAGATCGATGCATTGTTAAGGACAAACTGAACAAAGTTATTATGGAAGGTATAAGATCCTCTGACAATTGCTATATTCTGTCTTCGAATCTTTTGTGTTGCAGCACCACCACAGATAATACAGAACTCTGGCATCAAAGACTTGGGCACATGAATTATCAAGATATGAACCACCTCATAAGTCATGAATATGTAAGGGGGGTACCCAAGTTCAAAGTAAAGGAAATTGGTGTATGTGACCCGTGCCAGCTGGGAAAGCAAACCAGAACCCCACACAAACATTTCAATCATATAGGAACCTCTTCGTGTCTGGATCTTTTGCATATGGACCTAATCGGACCAACACAAGTGGAAAGTTTGGGAGGTAAAAGGTACATCTTTGTCTATGTTGATGACTACTCTCGTTTTTGCTGGGTAATGTTCCTCAGAAACAAGTCAGAAACCTTTGAACATTTTGAGAAACTGTGCTTGAAGCTGCAAAAAGAAAAGGGCCTGCATATTGGTAAAATTGTGAGGATTAGGTCAGATCATGGTAGGGAATTCGAAAACCAGCACTTCTCAACCTTCTGCTCCAAAAATGGGATCAGCCATGAATTCTCAGCCCCAAAAACCCCCCAGCAAAATGGAGTAGTTGAGCGAAAAAACAGAACCATCCAAGAAATGGCTCGAGTCTTGATAAACAGCAAAGACCTTCCTCAGTTCTTTTGGGCAGAGGCAGTTTATACTGCTTGTCATATAATCAACAGAGTGTATCTTAGACCTGGGATGTCGCATACACCATATGAGCTGTGGCGAGGAAGGAAACCAAATTTGAAGTACTTTCGCATTTTTGGCAGTAGATGCTATATCCTAAATGACAGAGAAAACGTTGGAAAATTTGAACCAAAGAGTGATGAAGGCATATTCTTAGGGTACTCACCAAATAGTCGAGCGTACAGAGTCTACAACAAGCGTATCAAGACTGTCCAAGAATCTGTCAATGTAATTGTAGACGATCAACCGCAACCAGTTGGAAATTATCTACCAGCTGCTGATCTTGAACAGAACCAAACAAAAACAACTGATGAAAAAGGAGTCAAGAAATCTGAGTCAGACTCTGAACTTGATGACTCCGATCCAGACACTGAACAATACCAAAGAAAGTCAGACGATGAAAAAGGCATCAAGAAATCTGAGCTAAAATCAGAATCAGAGGACTTAAAATCACCCACTGAACAACAGCCAAATGTAGGTAACCATCCATCTACACTGTCAAGGCAAGTTCCCACACATGTTCAAAAGAATCATCCCGCTGAGAACATATTGGGGACACCCACCGCCGGTGTTCGAACCAGAGGAATGCTAAGAGGCAGTCTAGCTGAGTTATCTGGGTACGCGTGTTACACATCAAAATTTGAACCCAAGAATTACAAAGAAGCACTTCAAGATGAAGACTGGATAAGGGCTATGCAGGATGAACTTGCTCAATTTGAGAGAAATGAGGTATGGGATCTTGTGCCTTGTCCTTTAGATGCGAATGTAGTAGGCACAAAGTGGATTTTTCGAAACAAAACCGATGAACAGGGAAATGTGGCCAGAAATAAGGCCAGACTGGTGGCTCAAGGTTACTCACAAGTTGAAGGGATTGACTATGAAGAAACGTTTGCACCTGTGGCCAGACTTGAGTCAGTCAGATTACTGTTGGCCGTCTCCTGCATTCTGAACTTTCAACTGAACCAGATGGACGTAAAGACTGCCTTTTTGAATGGACTTCTCAATGAGGAAATCTTCTTAGCTCAACCAAAAGGATTTGAGAATCCACAGCATCCTGATTACGTCTACAAATTGAAAAAGGCCCTTTATGGTCTGAAACAGGCACCAAGAGCATGGTATGAACGACTCACCCAATATCTTCTGAAAAATGGGTACACTCGCGGTGGGGCAGACAAAACACTGTTTGTTAAAAAGACCACTAGACACATAATTGTGGCCCAGGTTTATGTAGATGACATCGTTTTCGGCTCAACATCCCCTGCAAATGTTAAGGAGTTCATTCAAGTCATGGAAAAGGAATTTGAAATGAGCATGATAGGGGAACTGACATGCTTCTTGGGTCTACAAGTAAAACAGATGGAAACAGGGTTGTTTCTGTCACAAACCAAATATGCCCAAAACTTGGTCAAAAGATTTGGTCTTGACTCTGCTAAGGAAGCTAAAACACCTCTTTCCACAACGCTAAAACTATCAAAAGACTCCAACTCAAAACCTGTTGAAGGCAAACTCTATCGAAGTATGATTGGCAGTCTACTGTACCTAACGGCAAGCAAACCTGATATAATGTTCAGTGTAGGTCTGTGTGCACGCTTCCAAGCAAATCCAAGGGAAGCACACTTGAATGCAGTTAAAAGAATAATCAAATATGTTAAGGGGACTGTGAATTATGGACTATGGTATTCGCGTGACTCAAGAACTGAACTACTTAGATATAGCGATGCTGACTGGGCAGGAAATCTGGAGGACAGAAAAAGTACATCAGGAGGGTGTTTTTTCTTAGGAAAAAAACCTTGTCTCATGGTTCAGTAAGAAGCAAAACTCAATCTCATTATCTACGGCAGAAGCTGAATACATAGCTGCTAGGAGTTGCTGCACTCAACTCATATGGATGAAACAAATGCTGAACGATTATGGACTAAAGTTCAGTAGTGCTGATCTTCACTGCGACAACACCAGCGCTATCAATATTGCAAAAAACCCTGTCCAGCATTCCCGCACTAAGCATATATATATCAGACATCATTTCATCAGGGATCTTGTGGAAAGTGGAGACATAAAAATGCACTACATACCAACAGGCAAACAACTGGAGACATATTTACAAAGGCACTAGATCCGACCAGATTCAACATCCTAAAATCAGAACTCGGCATGTGTAATGGTCCACCGAACTAGTACAGTAAGTGGGACACTCTTTTTTCCTTATCATAGGTTATTTCTCTCAAACTTTTTTTTTATAATTTTCTTTTTTTTTTCTTTTTTTTTGCGCGCTATACTAATATCTGTTTTTGATAAGCATATAATATCTGAGGAACAGTGTACCCGACTGACCAAACTGCTATAGCATTAATTACGGAGAAGACAACTGTCAAATCTGCACGACTCCCACTCTCCTCATGCCTCATCACGTGACCCGAAAAAGCAGGTCATCATGGAGTCCTTCGACCTTTGAAAAACCAGTTGCAGTTAGAGTAAATCAAAGATCACGAAAATCTCTCAAAGCTGCAAACCCCCTCGCAAATCTCACCCAAAATCAAAAATCTTGGAACGAATCTCTACAATGGATCAAGATGAAACCCAATATTTTGATTTCTCCAGACTCACAAACAGATATCCCTCTGAAATTCAACATCAAGCATCACGAGAGATGGTTATGATAGTCAACAACAAGATGAAACCTCCAGGAGGAGAACCAATCTGGTCGTGGTACTCAAGAGCAGAGCAACTAGACTACCTGAAAGGGTTCCTCAAACCAATTGCATTCGAGAAAGGAGAAACAGCTAAGGCCAAAGATCCTGAGGTTTATTCTAAAACATCCTCCTTTTCTTCAATTTTTTTTTCTTAATAAATGACTATACATGAACAGCATAGTTTCTGCCTTTAATATTTTTTTTTCAGGATATAATTGTTCTATCAGATACTGAGGATGATATTAACCCAGAAAATGTCACTGTAGAAAAACCTTTGCCCTTAGTATCTGTAAAACAAGAACCAATAGATGATGAACATGAAAAATTGCNATGGTATGAACGACTCACCCAATATCTTCTGAAAAATGGGTACACTCGCGGTGGGGCAGACAAAACACTGTTTGTTAAAAAGACCACTAGACACATAATTGTGGCCCAGGTTTATGTAGATGACATCGTTTTCGGCTCAACATCCCCTGCAAATGTTAAGGAGTTCATTCAAGTCATGGAAAAGGAATTTGAAATGAGCATGATAGGGGAACTGACATGCTTCTTGGGTCTACAAGTAAAACAGATGGAAACAGGGTTGTTTCTGTCACAAACCAAATATGCCCAAAACTTGGTCAAAAGATTTGGTCTTGACTCTGCTAAGGAAGCTAAAACACCTCTTTCCACAACGCTAAAACTATCAAAAGACTCCAACTCAAAACCTGTTGAAGGCAAACTCTATCGAAGTATGATTGGCAGTCTACTGTACCTAACGGCAAGCAAACCTGATATAATGTTCAGTGTAGGTCTGTGTGCACGCTTCCAAGCAAATCCAAGGGAAGCACACTTGAATGCAGTTAAAAGAATAATCAAATATGTTAAGGGGACTGTGAATTATGGACTATGGTATTCGCGTGACTCAAGAACTGAACTACTTAGATATAGCGATGCTGACTGGGCAGGAAATCTGGAGGACAGAAAAAGTACATCAGGAGGGTGTTTTTTCTTAGGAAAAAAACCTTGTCTCATGGTTCAGTAAGAAGCAAAACTCAATCTCATTATCTACGGCAGAAGCTGAATACATAGCTGCTAGGAGTTGCTGCACTCAACTCATATGGATGAAACAAATGCTGAACGATTATGGACTAAAGTTCAGTAGTGCTGATCTTCACTGCGACAACACCAGCGCTATCAATATTGCAAAAAACCCTGTCCAGCATTCCCGCACTAAGCATATATATATCAGACATCATTTCATCAGGGATCTTGTGGAAAGTGGAGACATAAAAATGCACTACATACCAACAGGCAAACAACTGGAGACATATTTACAAAGGCACTAGATCCGACCAGATTCAACATCCTAAAATCAGAACTCGGCATGTGTAATGGTCCACCGAACTAGTACAGTAAGTGGGACACTCTTTTTTCCTTATCATAGGTTATTTCTCTCAAACTTTTTTTTTATAATTTTCTTTTTTTTTTCTTTTTTTTTGCGCGCTATACTAATATCTGTTTTTGATAAGCATATAATATCTGAGGAACAGTGTACCCGACTGACCAAACTGCTATAGCATTAATTACGGAGAAGACAACTGTCAAATCTGCACGACTCCCACTCTCCTCATGCCTCATCACGTGACCCGAAAAAGCAGGTCATCATGGAGTCCTTCGACCTTTGAAAAACCAGTTGCAGTTAGAGTAAATCAAAGATCACGAAAATCTCTCAAAGCTGCAAACCCCCTCGCAAATCTCACCCAAAATCAAAAATCTTGGAACGAATCTCTACAATGGATCAAGATGAAACCCAATATTTTGATTTCTCCAGACTCACAAACAGATATCCCTCTGAAATTCAACATCAAGCATCACGAGAGATGGTTATGATAGTCAACAACAAGATGAAACCTCCAGGAGGAGAACCAATCTGGTCGTGGTACTCAAGAGCAGAGCAACTAGACTACCTGAAAGGGTTCCTCAAACCAATTGCATTCGAGAAAGGAGAAACAGCTAAGGCCAAAGATCCTGAGGTTTATTCTAAAACATCCTCCTTTTCTTCAATTTTTTTTTCTTAATAAATGACTATACATGAACAGCATAGTTTCTGCCTTTAATATTTTTTTTTCAGGATATAATTGTTCTATCAGATACTGAGGATGATATTAACCCAGAAAATGTCACTGTAGAAAAACCTTTGCCCTTAGTATCTGTAAAACAAGAACCAATAGATGATGAACATGAAAAATTGTCTGTAAAACAAGAACCAATAGATGATGAACATGAAAAATTGCCTGTAAAACAAGAACCAATAGATGATGAACATGAAAAATTGCCTGTTCCTGAGAAAAATCTACCCGTGCCTCATGAAAAATTGCCTGTTCCTGAGAAAAATCTACCCGTGCCTGATAATGTCAACCCAGAATCAGCTGTAGTATATGGTCCTCATCAACTTGAACCTCTTGCTTCCCTTTTCACCAAACTAAACTTGTTTAACATCATGGATGAACATAGAAGATCAACCTCTCTCACAAATAGACTGTCTATTCCACTGAATATCCCACAAAGTACAAAACCCACACAAGATAAAACTCTGTCCTTGCCATCACCACAAACCACACAAGCAGAAATCCCTGAACATCAAAATCCTGAAAATCCTCTCCCCATTCAGTCAGAAAACTCTCATACTGATGAAACTAGGTCTGAACCTCAATCTGAACCAAATCCTGAAACAACACCTACCATCCCCATTGATGATTCTCCACTAGATTTTGAGTTTGAAACAGGAAATCCTCCAGAATTACCAGTTGCAGAACAAACTGATGAAGAAGACAATCTGCCTTTGTCTCAAGTGAAGAAGAACCAAGCAAAAGCAAAAGGAAAGAAGAAGATTCAAGAAGAACATGTGGACAAAAATCCTGTGGCAAAAATTCAAGTCTTTCCCGCTCCTGTCACCAGGCGAAAAACCAGGTCATCCACAACACAACAAGAGAAGGAAACCCCCTTACCAACACGAAAAACCAAGAGAAAACAGCCAATTGCTGAACAACCTGCCCCTGTGGAAACCACTACTAGTAAGAAGAAAAAGAAGATCACCACTCAAACTCAGCAACCTGAAAGCCAGCCGGATGTCTCTGCTGTAACACCCTTTGAAGTAATCACCCCTCAATTCCTATCTGATGAGTATGCTGCAAAGTGGGACTCAACAAACAAAAGGAAAATCC
The DNA here is from genome assembly GCF_003576645.1 of Ipomoea triloba. Lineage (NCBI taxonomy): Eukaryota > Viridiplantae > Streptophyta > Magnoliopsida > Solanales > Convolvulaceae > Ipomoea > Ipomoea triloba. The sequence goes on along the minus strand of NC_044927.1, from coordinate 24,584 downwards.
TGAGCGAAAGGTATCTTGATGTTGAAAAGTTCAAGTCTTAGTGTCAACTAATGCTAGTGTTTGAGAAGCTAAATCTTGTCAAGTTTGTAACAACTCAGACTAGCTATCCACCTATTGCCATCAAGGAATTTTATGCAAACCTTCTGAAGACTATCAAGGAGGTCGACTCACATGTCTACGGACATGTTTGGCTGAGAGGAAAGGAATACAATTTTGACACACTTACCATCAATCTGTATCTGGGCATAGATGCAAGTGACATTAAAGACCCTGTTATTGGTGCAAATACCATCACAAAAGTCATTACAGGAGGAACCTACAGCTACTGGCCTGCTGAAACCAACATGTTACCCGCAAAATCTCTCACAACAAAGTATGCTATTCTGCACAAACTAGCCATGACAAATTGGATGCCGAATGAACACCGAGGAGGCTTAAACTTTCTTATGGCCACCCTGATCTACAAGATAGGCAAATGTATTCCCGTTGATTTAGGTGACATTATCTTCAAACATGTGGCATCCTTCAGAAAACCAGAGTCTAAGGAGAGCAAGGTAAAGCTGCCTTTCCCCTGCACAATTTATGGAGTTCTGCGCTCACAAGGTTTCAAACCAAAACCAAATGAACCTATAGAAGCACCACAAGTCAGAACAATTGATGCCAGACTGAAACAAGGAAGTCATGTGCTTGATATCTTTCCAGAACATGCAAGTAGCTCAGCCCCAGCTCTGAACCTTGATGTACCATTTACCAGCAAACTCACAGCACATCACCTTGACAAAAGCATCAGAGATCTTAACACAATCATCCAGATACTTGTTGAAAAGAGAACAATTGAGATGCAATTAAGAGAACAATTGAGATTGAGAGACCAAGAGATGACTGCTGCTGNTGAACATGAAAAATTGCCTGTTCCTGAGAAAAATCTACCCGTGCCTGATAATGTCAACCCAGAATCAGCTGTAGTATATGGTCCTCATCAACTTGAACCTCTTGCTTCCCTTTTCACCAAACTAAACTTGTTTAACATCATGGATGAACATAGAAGATCAACCTCTCTCACAAATAGACTGTCTATTCCACTGAATATCCCACAAAGTACAAAACCCACACAAGATAAAACTCTGTCCTTGCCATCACCACAAACCACACAAGCAGAAATCCCTGAACATCAAAATCCTGAAAATCCTCTCCCCATTCAGTCAGAAAACTCTCATACTGATGAAACTAGGTCTGAACCTCAATCTGAACCAAATCCTGAAACAACACCTACCATCCCCATTGATGATTCTCCACTAGATTTTGAGTTTGAAACAGGAAATCCTCCAGAATTACCAGTTGCAGAACAAACTGATGAAGAAGACAATCTGCCTTTGTCTCAAGTGAAGAAGAACCAAGCAAAAGCAAAAGGAAAGAAGAAGATTCAAGAAGAACATGTGGACAAAAATCCTGTGGCAAAAATTCAAGTCTTTCCCGCTCCTGTCACCAGGCGAAAAACCAGGTCATCCACAACACAACAAGAGAAGGAAACCCCCTTACCAACACGAAAAACCAAGAGAAAACAGCCAATTGCTGAACAACCTGCCCCTGTGGAAACCACTACTAGTAAGAAGAAAAAGAAGATCACCACTCAAACTCAGCAACCTGAAAGCCAGCCGGATGTCTCTGCTGTAACACCCTTTGAAGTAATCACCCCTCAATTCCTATCTGATGAGTATGCTGCAAAGTGGGACTCAACAAACAAAAGGAAAATCCTGAGCGAAAGGTATCTTGATGTTGAAAAGTTCAAGTCTTAGTGTCAACTAATGCTAGTGTTTGAGAAGCTAAATCTTGTCAAGTTTGTAACAACTCAGACTAGCTATCCACCTATTGCCATCAAGGAATTTTATGCAAACCTTCTGAAGACTATCAAGGAGGTCGACTCACATGTCTACGGACATGTTTGGCTGAGAGGAAAGGAATACAATTTTGACACACTTACCATCAATCTGTATCTGGGCATAGATGCAAGTGACATTAAAGACCCTGTTATTGGTGCAAATACCATCACAAAAGTCATTACAGGAGGAACCTACAGCTACTGGCCTGCTGAAACCAACATGTTACCCGCAAAATCTCTCACAACAAAGTATGCTATTCTGCACAAACTAGCCATGACAAATTGGATGCCGAATGAACACCGAGGAGGCTTAAACTTTCTTATGGCCACCCTGATCTACAAGATAGGCAAATGTATTCCCGTTGATTTAGGTGACATTATCTTCAAACATGTGGCATCCTTCAGAAAACCAGAGTCTAAGGAGAGCAAGGTAAAGCTGCCTTTCCCCTGCACAATTTATGGAGTTCTGCGCTCACAAGGTTTCAAACCAAAACCAAATGAACCTATAGAAGCACCACAAGTCAGAACAATTGATGCCAGACTGAAACAAGGAAGTCATGTGCTTGATATCTTTCCAGAACATGCAAGTAGCTCAGCCCCAGCTCTGAACCTTGATGTACCATTTACCAGCAAACTCACAGCACATCACCTTGACAAAAGCATCAGAGATCTTAACACAATCATCCAGATACTTGTTGAAAAGAGAACAATTGAGATGCAATTAAGAGAACAATTGAGATTGAGAGACCAAGAGATGACTGCTGCTGTTGCTGAAACACCCACTGATCCATCTACTGCACCTGAAGCTGATTCCACCGCACCTGAAGCTGCTTCCATTGCACCTGAAGCTGAATCCACTGCAGACAGCCAGGACGATGAGTCCTCAGAATCTGAATGATTCTGTTCTAAAACCTGGGTTGTCTTTTCTACTTGGTCCTGCTATGGAATCTTGTGGCTACAGATTCACAAGTTCCTAGCAATAGGGGGAGTAGGAACAACCTTCTAAACATTGGTTACTACTGGTTACTGGTTACTTTTTTTTGGATGAAGAAGATGATTGGTTACAAGCTACTTGGGTACTAGTCTTGATGAAAGACCCTTCTGCTGAAATGGACTATTTGTAATAGGGTCTCATGTTAGTTTTCATTGTATTTTGTTTGATGATATAATCATCTTCGTACTTTGTTTGGATGTTTAATTCAGTTTCTGTTGGGACTTTTGTCTTAAATAAACGTTGTTTTTGACTATCTCTGATATTTTAGGAAGATTGTTGTAAATTGCCAAGAAACTTGTTACAAAGGGGGAGATTGTTAATAAAATTGCTAAGAAGAAAAATACTTGTAAAAACTCCCTAAGTTGTAACAAGTCCTTGTGACAATTTGTTAGTTCAGCAGATATTTCAAAAAACAAAGTGTCTTATGATGTATTAGGTTTTTTATAGTTCAGCAGAAGGATCAGAAGGCTTTATGGACAACTTGCTGAACAAAACACTGGACCAAGACAAGGAAGACAAGAAGAGGATTCAGAGTCAGTTACGAAGACTTCAGATTTAACCGAATCTGGGCAACATATATATATGAGGAGGACTTCCAGTGATTGGACTAACGGAAGAAAATACAAAAGATCTGAATGGAAAAGCTTCCTTAGATGTGATAACAAGATATCTTGACAAAGCTTACCTTTGATTCAAGATGCATCTTCTTCATGAAGTATTGGGTAAGCAGTCACTCTGAAAGCCAGTTGCGCTACGATTGAAGGGGAGCCTCAATTCAAGAAGATCGGGAGATCAAGTATTCCTCAACTCTTCAAGGCTGAACTCTAGAATGGTGATGATGAAGATTTCTAGAGTTGCCGTGTGATTCTCTATTGTAAATTGGTGATACATTTCCAGATTGATCAATGAAGAGTTGGGCAATCAGAGTGATGCCCCCCAGATGTAGGAATTGAGATTCCGAACTGGGTTACCAATTCTTAGTGTTCTTACTGCTTTGTTAGTTTCTTGCACATTATCTGCATAATACTCCTTGTTCTATTCTTTGCACTAGATCAGTAAATAATTTAAAAGGTCATCTAACAAATCTAGTAATTGGATTTAATAGTTGGAAGACTCTTTTAGCATTTTAGACGAAGAACACGGTAGTCTAAGTTTTTCAGTTATTTACAATCAGCCTCCTGATATCTTGTTAGACACGTTGGAAGAGGACCAATTTGGCCTTCCGATTTGGCGACAGACGATAAACGACTGAGTGTAATTGGGTATCACCCTTCCTTTGTATCCAAAAAAAAATAATAGTGGAAAAGATTACGTAAGTTATAACGGTAGGGATATATTTGCCCAAAATATGATAAAATACAACTTTTATAGCATAACGTATAAAAAAACTTAACGAAAAAAACAGAGATAAATAATAAAGGGTATAACTTGTATTCACAATGTTTTTAGATAATCTCTGTGGATTACGACTGCCTCAATTAAGTTGAGAGAATTTATTTTGGGTATTCTTTACGTTTCAATTTTCCATCTCAACCTTTCCGCACCACCTTCCCAACAATAAGGCACGTCTTTACTTCGTTTCTTTTTTGTGCAATATTCATTCTATTCTCCAATCTCTATCCTTAGTCCTTACGTCTTAGTACTTATGGCTCGTCTTCTCTCCCAATCCCTAACTCGGAAATGGGTTCCATCCACGCTCTCCCAGCGCCTACTCACCCACTTCCGACGCTCCAAATCCAACAGTTCCGGCGGCGGCGGAGACGACGCCTCTCATCCACACATCATCGAGATTGACTTGGACTCCTCGACCCATTCCTCTCACTTGGACCCGGATTCTACCACCACTTCGGAGCTCATCAGCGGCGGAATCCATAGGCTCGAGGATGTCATACACACTGTCATCGTGCGACGATCTGCACCCGATTGGCTCCCTTTCCTCCCGGGGTACTCCTATTGGGTCCCTCCTCGTCATCTCACTGTCCACCATCCCCACAACATCGTTGAAGTAATCGGCAAGATTTCTGCAGCCAAAACTAGCCCTTCTTTGCTTTCGGATGATGAATTAATGGCCGTCACCTCCGCTCGCGGTTGGCCTTCATCCAATTATTTCTTCCCAGGTATAAATTGGACTGATTTTAGCTTATGCATATTCGTCATTTCTGCATTTTCTTTTATTACATTCTTGTTTCTAGTTTTCATTGGCGAATAACAAAGTACAGTAATATATAGATGGATACATGACTTGGCAAAAATTAAACTGAATGAGTATTATTTTATTAGGATCGAAAATTGGGAAATCAAGGGCTTACTACTAAATCCAAAAGAGCTTATAGCTAAGATGCAACTTATTTCCTTACTTATATACCAACATCTCATTGTTTAGGTGCAACGGGTAACTTATTTACTCACTTATAGACCACCATTGAGACAGACCGGGTGTTGGACTTGGCCCCTTAGTGTCTTTACCGGCCTCTGCCCATCAATTCCTACTAGACATTACCCCTTTTTATTGCTGAGAATCGAACCCATGATTTGGCTCTTATAACACTTGTTAGCATCAAGCGCTTATCACTCACGCCAAAAGCTATAGCTTGTAGCGACTCAATTTATTTTCTTATAGACCTCCATCATATTGTTCAAGAAAGACTGGGTGCTTGACTTGGCCCTTAGGGGCTTTACCGGCCTCTACCCAATAATCACCAGGTTACTAGACATCGCCCTTTATCGGCCCTGCCCAACACGGTAATATTCTCTTCACTCTTTTGCATTGAGGAAGTGGGTTGGTTTTATCTTACTTTTGGATTTTAAAATTTTAATGTTGGTCAGTTGAATTGCATATTAGGAAAAGTGTGATTTTGAACAATGACATATCTTATACTTCTAATCATAAGAAACTATGGTCTTACTGTATTTTTTTCCCTGTTTTGTTTGTCAAAACCAAGCTTTAGAGACTTGTGTAATCTGTTACATTTTGATCTTACTGTATTTTTATACTTCTAATCATAAGTAATTCTTCAACTCCTACTATTACATTTTGATCTAAAAGTATCACATTTTTCCATCTTAAGTGTTGCACTCTCTCATAAATAACAATTAAGCAATTTATCCATGGTTAGTATTTCATTTTTTCTCATAAGTATTCAACCCTTAGGAATTACATTTTGATTTAAAAGTTTTACATTTTTCTTCAAAAGTATTACTACGGTATATTTTTTCTTATAAGTAACAAACAATTTATTCCTAATTAGTACTCCGTATTACATTTTCCCACAGAAGTATTACATTTCCATTGTGACTCTACCCGTCTCACAAATAAGGATTAATGAAAAGACTCACTCAATTTTATTTTGTCTAAAGCTCCATTTTTAGATGTTGGCCATTCTTTTCTTATTTTAATTATTATCTATCATGCTTCTTGTTTGGTTTCATGACTTGTAAAGCACAAACTTGACTATTAACTTGGTTCACAAATATGTTGCCCCAATAGTTTTTTTTTTTTTTTTTTTTTTTTT
>NC_044927.1:4662-17217 GCF_003576645.1 Ipomoea triloba | reverse complement strand
TTTTTTTTTTTTTTTTTTTTTTTTTGGAACCACCTATCTTACTTCAATGTGAGACTTCCTCCTTTGTTCTCAAAAGCCAAGTGCCCAAGCATACTTGAGACTATACTGTTGGAAATAAATTACAATGAAGGTCTTTAATTTTAATATGTTGTTTGAATGCCAAATGCATAGATTGAAGTACAATGTTAGATAGTGTTGGCCTTTTGGAGTAGTGAAGATTACTAGTGTTGGCATAGAGCCATAGAAGAGCCCACATAGTAGCTTGATTTCACCTAAAAACACCCAACCTACACCAGTCGAATGGGGGTGAATATCCACACAACAGATCAAGAATCTCATTCTTATGTGTTTATAAACATGCATGCATACATATATGTTTATTGTTGTTGATCCTATCATTTGGGAATGTAGGGAGTGCCCCCACATATCCTGTCCCATTACAAGTGATGGAACTGGAGGTGAAGATTCAGGAGAATTCTGATGATGAACCTAAATCTGAGGATGAGGAAGGATAAATAACACACACACACATATATATATATATATATATATATATATGAAATGGTTGCTAGGGTAAGTTAATTGTCTACTATACAATTACCATTTGTAAACATTTTGTTCTGTTCAAATGTTTAAAATGGTCTACTAATTAAATTTGTGCATACTCGTAGAACCAAGCAAACAAGAGAAATATATAAATTATAAACTGCTAGAAAAGTTGCTTTTGCTGATGGTTTGAATTACAGGCTTGCTCACCTGTGTAAATAATATATCTTTGGTACGGAAACTATGGCAGTGAGCAAGGAAAATATGAAACTGCCAGGAGACAGCATGTGTATTGTCAGATCCAATGTGGCACTGGATGAGCCAACGGCATCTTTATTCCTGCTCAACCTAGTGGCTCGATGCCTATAATACTATATTACTATTAAGAAGAAACATCTACAAGAGCATGAAGTGTTGTTTGAATAAATCTTGTGTATTATTTTTGGAAATCATAAGCTTTTCAGTTTACAATTGTTATACTGTGGACCTGGACCAAGAGTCCACCTTGCATTGTAGATCTTGGCTAAAAGAACATTTAGATTATGGGGGTGTTTGGTTATTGGCTTATAAGTCAAATTTTAGCTTATTTGACCAAGTTTAGCTGTTTGACCAATCAATAAGTTATTTTGAAGTGTTTGGTAAATGGCTTATTGGCAGTGGCTTATTGGGCCAATAATCTAAAAATTGAAAAGCTAATGAATGTAGCTTTTTGTATCAGCTGGTTGGGAACAATGAGTATATCGACTATTTTATCCTTTGAAATCAATGAGATTTACTTTTAACTTGGCGGTGTGTATCATTTGAAATCTTGTTATATTTAAAGGTTGAAATAATACAATACACTCATACCCTTAAATGTCATTTTACATTCTATCAACTACTAGTAAACAGCTAATTTACCAAACAATTTTTTATAACCAGCTAATACAACTAGCTGGTCAAACCAGTTAACGCAATCAACCATCAACTACTAGCTAAACCAACCAGCTATCAGTCGTTTGCCAAACACCCCTTATGTGTTTGTAAAGTAACACCTTATGTGTTTGTAAAGTAACATATTATGTGCTCTTACAGTTAAATAATTTATGTGCATGCAGTTAATACATTATGTACCTTTAATTTATTTATTTATAGACACATAATTTGTTAAGTGAATGCACATAATATGTTAACTAGAGATATATAATCTGAATATTATTTTGAATTAGAGTTCACAATGTAAGCTGGATCCTAGTCCATGGTATAATTTGTCTGTACCATGAACCCAATGCAACTTGTGCAACATTCACTGGCATAGCAAAAAGAGTAAAGGAGAAAGATACTTGTTGTGAGGCCGCATTGAAGGCACTGGGCTAGTTGCCTTCTCATTGCCCTCTTGAATAGGGTAGAGTTGACATGTACAAATAGAAATTGGCAAAGTATTTTGACCCTCATAACAGACACCTGAGCCATTGGTGTTTTTCCAACCACCCCTATCCCTACCAGCACCACCTCGATCTCGAGAAGGCTGGTTGCCTACTTGGGATTGGGTAGCACGAGTAGGAATTGGGGTTGGCGTCAGAGTACCTACTTGAGGTTGAGCTATATGTGGTTTATTTGAATTACTTGCAAAAACTCTAGAAATTGCAAAAACTCCAGAAATACTTGTAGATACACCATTAGTCCTCGTAGGGCCTCGTGAGGGTTGAGTATTGCCCAAGGAAGGATAAACTCTAACCCCATTGGCCTGACAGGATGAAGATAAATGTCCCTGTTTTTAGCAAGTCAAACAATAATGATGATGATGATATCGATCCAATAATATCCTAATTCGTATGACTTAACAATAAATTGTGATACGGATCGAGTGATCGCCGTTTTCTTGAATGCATGTAACTGTCTGTGTAATCAAGCAACGGAAACACATTGCAATCTGATTAGCTTAATGGCTGGTGTTTGATATGGTGGGAACACCGCCATCATCGCCGATTCAAGGTGATCCGAAGGTAGTTACGTCGCCGGAATGCACCAAAAATGATCAAAAAATAGAGGAAAAGGAGGAGAGCACAAATTTGATGCACAAATTTGATGACTGATCGTGCAGAATCAGAAGGAAAAAAACGAGAGCGATGATCTTGGCTCTTCGGATTTTCGGCAATTGAAGGAAGGATTTACGGAGGAATTGTGGAGGGAAATGAGAGGATTATGTGATGTGTATTATGAGCAAGGAGGGAGTAAGATTACGAAGGGGGATGCGGATCAGTTGATGCTAGAAGTGATCCGAGGAATGAAAGATAAGAGAATAAGAGAGTTGAAAGGAAAAATGGTTGAAGAAGGGGAAATTGGTGAACCTGAGAGAGAAAAGGAGGGGGAATCGGAGAGAAAGGAAGGAAGAAAGATCGTGGAGAATATTTCTGAGGTTGTCCGTGGTGTGATTGAGGAGAGCTGTTGCCGGGAGACCATGGAGAGACATTTTCCAACATTGAATGCGAAGGTCTCATTTGCGCCGAGTCCGGTGGAAACAAAAGCTCGCAGCTATGCGGATGCAATAACAGGGAAGTCAGGTAACATCCAATTTGTAAATCTTGATGTCGGTGACGGTAATGCTCATCTGAGCAACATGGATCACAGGGGCACTCCAACTATTTGTGAAAATGCCCCTGTGAATTGTGAGAATGCAAATAAGCCTGTAAGTGTGGGTTTGCAATCTGATGTCAGAAATGCCCCACCCAAAAGTCCTGGCAAAACTGGAATTAACATAGCTCAAGGGGCTGTGGCTGATTCCAGTCGAGCTAATCAAGGCAGAGGAAATTTTGGCCCTGGTCTGAGAAATTCAAGGTGGGGAAATGCACTAGGTACACAAGGTGTAGCAAGAGGGCCTGGGGGAAATTTTAATATGCTCAGAGGGGAGAATAGTAAGGCTGTGAAGGGGGTATTCTCTGACTTGCCCTAGCCTGAAATTGCTGAAAAAGAATCTGAGTACCATAGAGGCAAACCTGCTGTGAGATTTGATAAAAATGAAATTGCTCAAATGAATTCCATTGAGGATCATCTCCTCATTGGAAAATTTTCCAGAGGAAGGCCTACTTTAGAAGGAATAAGGAGGCATTTTGCCTCTAAATTCATCTTCAAAGGCACTATAGAGGTGGGGTGGATTGATCCAAGACACATAACAATAGAATTTTCTAGCAAAGATGACTGTACTGATATGCGGATGAGGGAGATGATCTTGTTTGATGGAGGTTTTGCAATGAAACTTTTTAGGTGGACTCTTGGCTTTTCTACTGAAAAAGAGTCCAGCCTAGCACCTGTTTGGATTAAATTGCCTGGTTTGAGTGCAAATTGTTATAATATGGGGGCTCTAAGGCAGATATGTAAACCAGTAGGGAGGTTTCTGGCTCTAGATCAGGCAACGTTGAATTTCACCAGACCTAGTTATGCAAGAGTGAAGGTAGAGGTAGATTTGCTTAAGCCTAGAGTGACTGAAATATTTGTAGGATTCTCTAGGGAGCCAGGGGAAGAGGATAAGGGATATGTGCAGCAAGTAGAATATGAAAGAATGCCAATGTACTGCTCTAACTGTTTTAAACATGGTCACACACTGGATTTTTGTAGGGCTGGTGTTTTGAATGGTTTTGCAGGTACTCAGAGATTTGCAGCTGGGCAGAACATGATGTCCAGAGGAAGAAGTAGCTCAAGAGCAAGAAATGGGAATATGAGGCCTAGAAGCACAAGCAAGGGTAATAAAAGTAGAAGAGAGCAAGGGATCCCTTAGAACTCTAGGGGGTCCGGCAGCAGAATAGAGAGCAAGGAAAGGACCTCCTGCAAGCTGCAGGAGGGAAGGAGACAAACCAGAACACAAAAGGAGAAAGGCAAGAAAAGGAGATACATGATTTGAAAAAACAGGAGGAAGTCCCAGAGATGAAAGGGTGTCTATATGAGGACCCCCTTGATATATCATATGCACCTGTGTTCTCAGCAGGAAGAAGCCCTATGAATTTAGGGCGCATTGAAGGGGAATGGGTAACAGTGAAGGGAAAAGGAATAGGGAATGGAAGTGGGATAAAACAAAGGGCAGGAGGGAGTAGGCAGGGAAATAGTGAGGAAGGGTTAAAAGCATTTGAAGAAGGAAACAAGTATGGGGTTTTGGGGGAAAGGAAAGAAAATTTGGATCCAGGGGAATTAATGAAAACTGGTAGGGAGTCAGAGGGGGTGAGTGAAGAAGATGAAGAAGGAAAGATAGAGAGGGGGAGGGATTTAGATGCAGAAAGGGAAAGAGAGAACAAGGCAAAGAATTTGTCTCCAAGAAAAACAAGGGGGCAAATAAGCAAAGCCCAGAAGCGGGGTGGGGATCCTTCAGCTGCAAAAAAGAAAAGATGAATGTAATATGTTGGAATGTTAGGGGGCTGGGAACACAGGGCTCCCTAGGTTAAAGAATTTGATTAGAATATACAGACCCAAGGTGGTCTGTTTGTTGGAACACTTTAAAAGGGATGAACAGATGATCAACTTGACTAGTGAGATTGGTATGGATGGTAGTAAAAGTGGTGGGAATGGGAAAATATGGGTGTACTGGTCACAGGAGTTAATAGGTCAAGTAGTTGAGGAGTGGGAACAGATGGTTACTATCAAAACAAAGGTAGCAGAAGTAGATGGAGAAATATTCTGGTCTTTTGTATATACTAGTTGTGATGGGAGGATTAGAAGGGAGCTATGGGAGCATGTAACAGAAATGGCTGAAAGAAGGGAAAGGGAGATGTGGGCAACCATGGGAGATTTTAATTGTATTTTGAGAATGGAGGAAAAGAAAGGAGGACTAACATACAATATGGCCAAAAGTAGAGAATTTCAAGGATGTGTTGATAGAGCTGAATTGAGAGAAGTAGCATTTTATGGTAATAAATATACTTGGTGGAATGGGAGGATGGGGGAGCAGGCTATATGGGAAAGGCTTGACAGAGGATTTGTCAATGAGGGTTGGGAGGAGAAATTATCAGCAAGCATTCAACAGCTGGCAAAGACTACATCTGACCACTCACCTTTGTTACTGGAAATGAAAAGCAAACAAAAAATTGGGAAAAAGCCATTTGTATTTCAAAACATGTGGTGTGATCATGAACAATTTATGAATGTGGTGAGGGAGGCTTGGGGGATAGGAGTACATGGCAATGCAATGTATATCTTCAAAACAAAACTGAAAAATGTGAAAAGGATGCTTAAGAATTGGAATTGGGAAACATTTGGTAACATCTTTGAAAAAATTAAAGAACTAGAAGGGAGAGTGAGGAGCATGGAGGAGCAATTGCAAGATCAAACTACAGATGAGAGGATGGTGGAATATAAAAGGGTGCAAGCAAAGTATCAAAAGCAATTGGTGAGGGAGGAAAAGTTCTGGCAACAAAAGGCTCACCAAAACTGGGTGGTGGAGGGAGATATGAACTCAAAATATTTTCATGCTTTAGTAAAAGAGAGAAAAAGGAGGCAATTCATACACAAAATCAAAAATGCTGAAGGAGAATGGGTAAATGATCAGGCACAAATAGGTGCAATGGCAGTGGGTTATTTTCAGGATCTGTACACTGCTGGAGATGTTGAGAACAGGGAGGATTTATTTGAGAGTCTGGAAGGAGCTGTGACTGATGAGGAGAACAGAAGGTTAATTGCTATACCAACTGAGGAAGAAATCAGAGATAGTGTGTTCAGTATGAGCTCTACAAGTGCTGCTGGCCCTGATGGATTTGGGGGTGGCTTTTATCAACACTACTGGGAAATCATTAAGGAGGACTTGTGCAAGATGATTGCAAGTTTCTTCAGGGGAAAAACACTCACACAATTTATAACACATACTTCAATAGTGCTGGTGCCTAATCCTGAGAACTTTTCTGAGTTTAGGCCCATCAGCCTTAGTAATTTCTGCAACAAGATCATAACAAAAATTCTGGTACTTAGGATGGCTGATGTTTTGGCAAGGATAGTCTCACCTTTTCAGTCTGGTTTTGTCAAAGATAGGTGCATCATAGAAAATATTTTGTTAACACAGGAGATGTGTTATGGGATGAGAGTTGAAAATGAGGATGTGATTTTAAAACTGGATATGACTAAGGCTTATGATAGGATGTCTTGGAGTTGTGTATTGGCTGTATTGAAAAAGTTTGGTTTTTGTGAAAAATGGGTGGTGTTGGTGGATAGGACAATAAATAATATTTGGTACTTAGTGATAGTTAATGGGGAACAACAAGGGTTTTTTCATTCATCTAGAGGTTTGAGGCAAGGGGATCCACTATCACCAAGCCTGTTTGTAATAGCTGCTGAGTTACTTTCTGCTTTGCTTAGACAAAAGGGGGCCTCCTTCTCTCAACCAGTGGGGGTCCTCAGATTCACCATTTGGCATTTGCTGATGATCTAATTGTGTTTACATCTGGGAAATGTGAGGCAATAAAAGAAACAGTGAGGGCAATAGAAGATTATGAGAGTGTTTCTAGGCAGTTGGTAAATAAAAACAAGAGCGCATTCTATGTTCATGAAAGGGCACCAAGTGAAGTGGTTAGGAGAGTTAGGAGGCTCACTGGTTATCAGAATAAAAAATTTCCTTTTGTGTACTTGGGATGTCCAATTTATGTGGGGAGGAAGAGAGTAGCCTTATTTGCAAATTTGGTTTAAAAAATGGTAGGGAAATGTAGTGGTTGGCAGAATAGAATGCTGACAAAGGGGGGTAAAGCAGTGCTAATAAAATCTGTTCTTCAATCAATGCTTGTGCACTTGTTTTCTGCAATGAATCCACCAAAAACTGTGATAAAAAAGGTAGAAAAGATAATGACTGATTTCTTCTGGGGTATGGTGGAAGGTAAGGCTAAATATCATTGGGGATCTTGGAAGTCATTGGCTAAGCCTACTGAACAAGGAGGGGTTGGTTTCACTAGATTGGAGGAGGTGGTGGCAGCTGCTGGGGCTAGGCTATGGTGGAACTTTAGACAAGGGAATTCTATTTGGAGCAAATTTATGAAGGCTAAATACTGCAAAAGGGTTCACCCAATCTGCAAGCCATGGTAGTATGGGGACTCTCATGTTTGGAGAAGGATGATGGAGGTAAGAGTATGGGTTGAGAAGGAGATAAAATGGGAGATAGGAGCAGGAGATTTGAATGTCTGGTGGGATAACTGGACTGGGGAGGGTGCTGTGGCTGAAATGCTGAATATAGGAGGGAAAAGGCAAGCAAAAAATAAGCTAAGGGAGTACTGGAGAGATGGGACATGGGAGTAAAAGGGGAATTGGCACAGGTTGGGAGTTTAGCTAGAGGATTAGTCATAAGAGAGGGAGTGAAAGATGAAATGAGGTGGGATCCTGAGAATGATGGAAGATTCACTTTTAAATCTGCAAAGAAAAAGTTTAGGCAGGTAGGGTTGGGTTTGGGTGGTAGTGAGGGAGAATGGTGGTATAAAAGATGTTGGGCTAAACATATTCCATGGAAAATGTCACTGATGGCTTGGAGGATCTTTAGAAAAAGGGTACCTGTTGATGATGTGTTAAGAAGGTTTGGATATAATCTTGTCTCAAAATGTGATTGTTGTACTAACTCTAATGTTTGTGATTTGCAGCACGTATTCTGTACAGGGGAAACAACAAGCAAAGTGTGGTCATTCTTCCAGAAATCTTTAGGGTTGGGTATTCAGATAAGGGGGGTAAGACAGGTGTGCTATGATTGGTGGGGGAGGTGTCCAAAGAGCAAGGTTGTTGGGTTTATTGCAGTCAGGCTGCCTGTGATTATTCTTTGGGAGCTGTGGGGGCACTTTACTCATTGTAAGTATGGTGGGGGGAGGCCTTCAGTAGCTAGGGTCTTATTTAGGGTGGCCAAAGCTGTAGCTGAGTGTATATCAAGGAGATGGCCTAAGTGGGAACCTTATCCACCCAACTGGAAGTTCATACTCAAAAGGGCAGAGGCAGTAAGAGGGAGGATGGTAGTGGAGAGTGTTTGTTGGTGTAAGCCACAGTCAGGTTGGGTTAAGATGAATTGTACTGTTGGTGAGGATGGTAAGAGTGGAGGCTTCTTGATTAGGAATGCTGAGGGAAGGTTTTGTATTGCAGGAGTTTATAATGGTTTTGAAGGGCTGGCTAGGGGCTTGAATGGTATGATTAATGATGGGCTAGAGTGGTGTGCAGTTAAGAGGCTGGGTAATGTAGTGATTGAGTCTGACAGTGAGGTTTTGTTGAGTTATGCAGGTGGTTTGCAGGGTGTTAAGGTAGAGAAATGCAAAGAGGGTGTGAATTGTGTGGTAGAGAGCTTGGTGAGAAGTTGTAGAGGGAGTAACATGATGTTTCTATCTGGTGAGGCAATTCCCAGGGCCTTTAGGAGACTATTGGACCTTGAGCCTCACTTTCTTTTATCTCCCAATGCAAATTTTAAATAAAGTTGGCTGATGATTGCCCTAAGGAGCTATAGGGTATGAGGCTTGTAATGCTCTGCTGATTGGTTCTGTAGCTGTGTAGGTACTGGACTTGTGCAGGTGGGGTGATGAGTGTTCATTGAGAGGGATGGACATGAGGCTTGGATCCCTCTAGGTGACTGGTCAAGGATGAAAGCTGAGGATTGTTCTTCTGAGGAGCATGAAGTTGGAAAAATGGATGAAGGTGGAAGTTGTGGATGATAGTAGCAGCTGCATAATCAATAGTGTGTTGAGTGGTATGCAGGTGTATGAGAGGAGCTGATGGGCTGGAGTGCTTGGCTTGAAGGGTTTGGAGTGTGCAGATAGTAGAGGAGAAGAAAACAGACTGAGGAGTATGTACTGATTTAGAGGATCTTTGAGAAAGCTAGATTGATGCTGATATGGGTAGTAGCTCTCAAAATGGTAGTAAGCTGAATGTTTTATCTAATGAGCCAAAAGGGGAGATACCATGGGGCTGCTGCTTGTAATTTTGTTTGTTTTCTTGTATGCTTGTGTGTGAATCATTTCTGGTGAGGAAAGGAACATGGCATAGCACATACTTGGAGGTGGGAGTGCTTATTGATTGGAACAAAGGAAAGATAAAAAAAAAAAAAAGAGAAAAAGAGAAAAGGAAAAAGAGAAGAAAAAATAAAGAAAAAAAAGGAAAAAGGTTTGTGTATGGGAAAGGAATGGTTGTGATGGTAGCCTCAGTGCTCTTGGTGTGTACTGGGAGGCTTCCCGGGGTAAAATACAAAGATCTGTACCTGGGAGGTTGGTGCATGTCAAGAGGGTGAGGGTAAGTGCTAGCATTGCTTAGGGGATGAAGCTTGCTCGGGTTAAAATGCAGGGCTCTGTACCGAGTATAGTTTGCATGTGCCTTAAGGGTGCGTCCTATTGCTTAGTTTGTAAGTTATATGGCTTGCTTCGGTCAAAATACAGAGCTCTGTACGAGGTGGGTTGACTTGCAATCTAAGGGTAGGGGCACTTTGGTTGAATTGGAATGATTTGGAAAGGATGATGTTTGGTGCTCAGTGGTTATTGGGCATCGTTCCCACCACTTGTATGGGGCGATGTTCCTTTTGCTTGCGTAATGAGAATTGTGCATGTGGTTAGGTTATGGGGAGGGAGGGAAATGAAGTTTATGGTATCTCCTCCCTTGACTAGTTAGATAGAATACTTTGGCTATTAGCTACGATTGTGAGTGTTGCTACTCGTTGAGGGCATTTAGTTGGCTAGAAGGATTTGTACTCTGTTTTGAGAAAGGTCACTTTAGGGCCTATGTATGACTCTTAAGATTTGTGATATAAAGCTAAAAGTTTGTCTAAAAAAAAACAATAATGATGAATTCTCTCATATTTAACATATTGCCAAAAACCAAAATCCTTCCTACCTAGCCGATTACTTCCCAAACGAATAAAGATATTTTGCCTAATGGGTTTCATGAGATCAATTCCAAACTTAATTTTGGCCACATTAGGTCTCGAAAACTTAGCTGTAGCAACATCAACATGGAGAAACCTACTTATAGGCTTAACAATATGTCTGAGACAAGGAGTTGGGGGGTAACAATTAGCCAATGTCTCAAACCTTGTCTCAACGTCACGTATAACGGACAACAAAGTATGTTCAATCCTGATCATCTGTTGGACCTCATTGTCCTCAAAGGTCATACATGCCTCCTCTCTATGGGACTCAACAACTTTTTCAGCAATAATGAGAACGGGAATAGGGCTAGAACTTGCAATATTATGCGTATCGAAATTTTGGCTCTGGGGTTTCGGGTCTCGGGTCTAGGGTCTAGGGTTTCGGGTCTCGGGTTTAGGGTTTAGGGTTTAGGGTTTAGGGTTTCGGGTCTCGGGTCTAGGGTTTTGGGTCTCGGGTCTCGGGTCTAGGGTTTCGGGTCTCGGGTCTAGGGTTTCGGGTCTCGGGTCTAGGGTCTAGGGTTTCAGGTCTCGGGTTTAGGGTTTAGGGTTTCGAGTCTCAGGCTCGGGCTTAAGGTCTCGGGCATCGGGTCTCGGGTCTAGGGTCTCGGGTCACGGGTTTAGGGCTTCGGGTCTCGGGTCACGGATCTCGGGGCTCGAGCTTGGGCTTCGGGTCTCGGGTCTCGGGTCTAGGGTTTCAGGTCTCGGGTCTAGGGTCTAGGGTTTCAGGTCTCGGGTTTAAGGTTTAGGGTTTCGGGTCTAGTGTTTCGGGTCTCGGGTTTAGGGTTTAGGGTTTCGGGTCTCAAGTCTTGGGTGTCGGAATTTGGGTCTCGGGTCTCGGAGCTCGGGCTTCGGGTCTCAGGTGTCAGGTTTAGGGTTTCGGGTCTCGGGTCTAGGGTTTCGGGTCTTGGGTCTAGGGTCTAGGGTCTAGGGTTTCGGGTCTCAGGTTTAGGGTTTAGTGTTTAGGGTTTCGGGTTTCGGGTCTCGGGTGTCGGGTCTAGGGTCTCGGGTCTCGGGTTTCGGGTCTCGTGTCTCGGGTTTAGGGTTTAGGGTTTAGGGTTTCGGGTCTCGAGTTTAGGGTTTAGGGTTTTGGGTCTCGGGCTTCAGGTTTCGGATCTCGGGATTTGGGTCTCGTGTCGCGGGTTTCAGGTCTCGGGTTTAGGGTTTAGTGTTTCGGCTCTCGGGATTCGGATCTCGGGTTTAGGGTCTCGGGTCTAGGGTTTCGGGTCTCGAGTCTTGGGTTTCGGGTCTCGTGTTTAGGGTTTAGGGTTTAGGGTTTCAGCTCTTGGGTCTAGGGTTTCGGGTCTCGGGATTTGGGTCTCGGGTCTAGGGTATTGGGTATCAGGTTTAGGGTTTCGGGTCTCGTGTCTCGGATCACGGATCTCGGAACTCAGGCTTAGGCTCGAGCTCGGGCTTCGGGTATCGGGTCTCGGGCTTCTGGTCTCGAACTCGGGCATCGGGTCTTGGGTTCCGGGTCTCGGGTCTCGGGTCTCGCGTTTAAAATTTAGGGTTTAGGGTTTCGTGTCTCGGGTCTAGTTATACGGTTACGTGTCTCGGCTTTAGGGTTTGGGGTTTGGGGTTTGGGGTTTGGGCTTTGTGGTTAGGGTTTAGGGTTTAGGGTTTAGGGTTTCGGGATTCGGCTAGGGTTTCGGGTCTTGGGTCTAGTTATACGGTTTCGTGTCTTGGGTTTAGGGTTTCGGGTCTCAGGTCTAGGGTTTCGGGTCTAGGGATTCGGGTCTCGGATCTACGATTCTAGGTCTCCGGTCTAGGGTTTTGGGTTTAGGATTTCGGGTCTCGGGCTCGGGCTCGGGCTTCGGGTCTAGCGTTTCGGGTCTCGGGTTTCGGGTCTCTGGCTTCGGGTTTCGAGTCT
Source organism: Ipomoea triloba (assembly GCF_003576645.1). Classification (NCBI taxonomy): domain Eukaryota; kingdom Viridiplantae; phylum Streptophyta; class Magnoliopsida; order Solanales; family Convolvulaceae; genus Ipomoea; species Ipomoea triloba. Next base: position 4,981 of record NC_044927.1, on the reverse strand, counting down.
CAGGTCTTGGGTGTCGGGATTCGGGGCTCGGGCTTCGGGTCTTAGGTTTAGGGTTTCGGGTCACGGGTCTCGGGTTTAAGGTTTAGGGTTTCGGGTCACGGGCTTCGGGTTTCGGGTCTCAGGTCTTGGGTGTCGGGATTCGGGTCTCTGGTCTTGGGGCTCGGGCTTCGGATCTCGGGTTTGGGGTTTCGGGTCGCGGGTCTAGGGTTTATGGTCTAGGTTTTCGGGTCTAGGTTTTCGGGTCTTGGGTTTAGGGCTTAGGGTTTAGGGTTTAGGGTTTAGGGTTTAGGGTTTAGGGTTTAGGGTTTAGGGTTTAGGG
>NC_044927.1:0-3662 GCF_003576645.1 Ipomoea triloba | reverse complement strand
CTTCATCATTTTTTCCCCAACTATTAATAATCATTCCCATTCCACCCAACTACCAAACATTCTAAATACTTTCACCAAAACCCATTACCCTTACCAAGTATTTGATACCCATTCCGATTCCGATTCCCATGTGCGAACCAAACGCACCCTAAAACTTTGGTGTCTGTATAGTAACTGACCTTGGCTAAGTTAACCATGAAAACGCTAACGTCAAGGTCCTTCAACGCAGACAGCTGTTTCTTGGATACTACCGTGCTCCACCCGTTGCAGTTCTCGAAATCCGGATCGTGGGAGAAAACATTGTACGTTTTCGTCTTCTTCTTGTTGCTTTGGCTCTGGAATATGTTACTGCTACCGAAAATGGCTTTCATGAATTCAAACACCACCACTGTAGTCTTCTTCTCATTTGAAAATCCATGAACTATCGCTCCAGGATCTGGACTGCTCACCAGTTCTTCAATAGGCTCCCCAGAAATCTGGAATCACAACACAAAAAATTTTCACCACAAATCTGTTGTACAATACTATAAAACTTACCCAAAAGACAAAATTTCCTAACCCAGGACCCCACACCATAACACCATAGTAGGGTGAGGTGGAAGAATAAATCATAGTGACTCAATCATCCCAAATTAGGTGGAAAATTCCTTTACTCTAGGACTCATATCCTAACTCCCTTACTCTATGACCCATATCCTAGCCCAACAAGTCTGCCGGATAGTGAATGGGTCGTAGATAGGTGGAAGGACTCAGGTGCCCACAAGGACATTCCACATTGTGAAAAGATAATTTCAGGATGGATAAATCCGATATGATTGTGAGAGGAGAGGACCATATAGGTGTCCACAACAAGCCCTAAACCCAACTCTCACACAGTACTATATATAAACTTAAACTTGTATGTACTTACGCCAAATGCTGCTTCCAGGACAGTCCTGTCAAAGCCAAGAATCAGATTGCGTATACTGGTGTACGGCCCAGTTGCTGCAGGTTCCTGAGAATTGAATATATATAATGAAACACAGATCAGAAAAGTGCATTTTTATTTTATCAGAAATGTTCATATATGGGATCGAAGAAACCAGAAGATGCATTATATACATGCAAATCAGTTTCTGCATTGGCGAAGAGGGCATTGATTCTTAGTTTCTGGCGCTCCATCTCTAAGCTGCTTTCTATATAGAACAGAGTCCCAGGGCGCAGCCTGTAGATATCTCCTCCTCTCAATTCAACTTTCTTTGTTTTATCGTCATCCGTCCAACTAATCCACCCACTTCCTGCAAACACAATTTACAATTCAAATCTACCTTAGCTTTCAACTGTACGTAAGCAACAGTCTCTTTTTGTTTATCGGGTGACGCAGAAATTCAAACTTATGACCGGTATGAGTACTCCATCTCAAGCTGATAATTAGATTGCACATTTATGTTTATATATTATATATATGCTCAACATTACGTGTTAATTAGAATAGAAAAGAATGAATATGAACCTGTGTGGACATAGAACACCATGTCTGATTGCAGAAGAACAGGGAGGAAGACGGAGTTTGGCTCCAACGTGATGAACTCGATGTGATACCAGCCGTTGGCTATCCCGTCGCTGATTCTCACGGTGGAAACCTCCCCGTTCTCCGTCTTAACCGTCGTCTTTCTTTCTCCTTTCTTCACCAAGTACGGCCACGGGGTTGGGCATCCCGCCTGCCTCTCCTCCTCCTCCTCCGCCTCTTTCACTGCACTCAATGACACGATCAATGCTGCAACAATACAGATGAAGAAGATCAAGACGGAGCTTTTCTTTGTTGCCATGGCTTTCAATTTTTTTTTTTTTTTCCACATAAAAGAGTAGTGAGGTGTAGATGGAGTGTGACGAAGAAGATGGAGATTTGTAGAGGGTTTTGAGGTACGTGGCATTTGCATGGCGACGGAGATGCATGCAAGTGCCACGCATGAATCACCGATTAACCCGCCATACGTTGCCGTTTCTTACTTTCTTTGTTTGACACTTTCCTTTTCCCTTCTATCTTTCGGCTTCTAGTGCGAGCTGAGGATGACAAATTATACTCTACTGTGGATCTGATCATCGAGAATGATAAATTATATCATGGAGTAGTTTATTATTTGGAGGTATTCTAGGGGTAAAATATGTCTTAATTGCCATCCTACGTGATAAAGAACAATTTAGGGTGCGTTTGGTTCGCACATGGGAATCAGAATCGGAATCGAAATGTGTATTAAATACTTGGTAATGGTAATGGATTTCGGTGAAAGTATTTAGCATGTTTGGTAGTTGGATGGAATGGGAATGATTATTAATAGTTGGGGAAGAAAAGAGGAAGCGAGATAAACCCTTATTTAATAAGGGTATGAGTTTTCTCATTAATGTGGTATTCCAAACTCATAGTAGCATTCACAAAACCTATCAACCAAACACAAACAATTACTTTGATACCCATTCCTTATGCCTAAACCCACCAACCAAACACACCCTTAGTTTGTTTATAAGTTATAAATTAAGATCAATAGATAATTTCACTGGAAAGTTGATTTGAAAATCTTGTAGTTTTTTTTGAGTAGAAAATCTTGTAGTTATTAAGTTAATTGTTTATCAACTTGGTCGAATTACTTGTTTTTTTAGTGCATTACATGTTTATTTTTAGATAGAATGCTATATCAATAAATCTTTAGACTATAGTCCCCGTAATAACAATTGAGTGAGAAACAATCATTATTGTTATGATCCACACAATAGTTTGCCGGTGATAAATATAATGAACATATTAAAAATGAACATATAATACAATAAAAATGAATTTAAAGTATACTAAAAATGATCAATCTTATAATGTAGACTATAGTCCCTGTAATAACAATTGAGTGAGAAACAATCATTATTATATGGACCATACTATCAAATAATGTATTTTTTGTTATGATCCACACAATAATTTGCCAGTGAAAAATAATTGGCCTTTTGACCATGGTAATAGCCTAATGGGCTTCCAATGAAATTCGTCCTACGGCCTTAAATTGATAGCCTCGACAAGAAGCCCAATTCTTAACTATGTAGGCCCATAAGCATTAAAGTATCCCAAAGTATTACAATTTTTATTTTTTTTTTTGGTTTTTGAATACTACTGACTCTTTTATATTGTAGTATCTGTTCAGAAAGAGTCAATATCGCCACAATCAAAACTTGATCTCATAACTTTCCATTTGGAAGAGTTACTACATGCTATTTGACTATAAGGTCATTGGCTATTACAACTTTTAAAAAAATAATAATAATTCATTCTTTTTTTTTTAAGGAAATAATAATTCATTCTTATTTCTCAACAAGTGTAAATTGATTGATTCGCCAAAACTTATAACATTTTTACAGTTAATTTCAGTTTAAATTATTTAATTATTGTGTTTTTTTTTTCTTTTCACTTTTAATCTTCAACTTTAAAATCAATTAAGTTGGGTATCTAATTTTAAAAATATGTTAATTAGTCCTTCAACGATCAAATCGAATACATGGATAGAACTAAGGGTGTGTTTGGTTGGGGGTTTAGGCATAAGGAATGGGTATCAAAGTGATTGTTAGTGTTTGGTTGATAGGTTTTGTGAATGCTACTATGGGTTTGGAATACCCCATTAATGGCAAAACCCATACCCTTA
>NC_044926.1:25605040-25640617 GCF_003576645.1 Ipomoea triloba | reverse complement strand
AAACCCTAAACCCCTAACCCTAAACCCTTAACCCTAAACCCCAAACCCCAAACCCTAAACCCCTAACCCTAAACCCCAAACCCCAAACCCTAAACCCCTAACCCTAAACCCCAGAAATTGGAGATAGTGGACTAAAGGCAGCGTTTCGTCCAGAGGTTTGGGAGCGGGTGTGTGCGGTTGAGGCGCCGAGGATCATGATTTTAATGGGAGAATGGGAGGCGTTGGCAGATGTTGAAAGAAATGCTTCATTGATAGGCAGATTTGGCCGGGATAGGCCATCGCTGGATGTGATTAGAGCAGAGCTCTGCGAGAGTCTTCGAATCTCAAGCGACGTTTGTGTTGGATCGCTGGATTCGAGAACGATTTTGGTGCAATTAGCTTCGAGCGATGATTGGAGGAAGGTGATAATGAGAAACCGCACAATGGTGGCTGGGGCGAATGTCTGGTTCTCGAGGTGGTCGCCGGAGTGGAGACCATGGCGAGATTCTCCGTTTGTTCCGGTATGGAATGGCTCTCGACATGGCAACGGAGAGACGATATCGACCGAATGTTGCGTCTGTAAGGGTCGAGATTGATTTGCGTAAGCCTTTGGTAAGGCGAGTCTGGATTGTGGTTGGGGGAGAAGGGAGAGGTTTCTGGCAGTGTGTGGACTATGAGCATGTGCCAAATTATTGTACTGAATGCTGTCGAATTGGGCATGACGTGAGTAGTTGCAGGAAGATGAAAAGGGATGATAATAGAAGGGAAGGAAGGTGTACGCCAACTGTTTGGGATAATGCTTCTGTGAGGGTAGAGGGGCTTGAGGCTATACCTGGGACTGCGGAGTTGGAAATTGAACAGCTAAGGAGTTTACAGGGGCAGGAGATGGGTTTGAAAGGGCAAGGAGATGACTCTGGTTTGGAAATTGTGGATGAATCCTCTGTGGAAGATATAGCAGACAAGACTCTGCTAGAGGTAGGACATGGTTCTGTGGAGGGAATGGTCCTTAGAACTGAGAGTACTCCTACCAAATCGTCCATTAAAAAGGCAAAGAAACAAAAGAAATGTGGTTTTAAAATTCCAAGATTTTCTGTGAACACTAAAAGTAATGATTCCAGCTTAAGGTCCCTAAGTTTGGAGACTTGGATTGAAGGTGTAAAAGGTAAGTTGGGGCATGAGGAGGTGAGCATCCAACTTGTGGAAGAGGTTAAACAAGATGTCAAGGTTTTTGAAAGTTCTTTTGTGGAGTTGGGCATGAGGAATTGTGGAAGGACTTTTGATGAACTTGCTTTAAAAGCAGCTTCTTTTCTGTTAAGGAAATTGCAGGGTAAACAATATAAGAATGAATTAATATTTGATGGGTCTAGCATGAAGTTAAGCAAGAAGGAAAGTGTAATAAGGGAGGGGCAGTGCCCTACAACAGTAAGGGAATGTTCTGAAAATAGAGGGAAGGAAGAGGGTGATTGTTGTGCTATTACTGATGAGGTGTGTTCTGTAGTTGGGGAAAAGGGCTATGTGGATGATGAATACTTTGCAGATAATGAGGAAGTGGCAAATGATGAAGTTAAAAATCCTAAAAATAATGAACATGAGAATGAATATGTAGAAGATGAGGATGAAATGAGTGAGCTGGGAGTTGAGGAAGGTGATTATGCTACAGAGGAGGAGTTTCCTGTATGTGGCAAGGATGAATATGGTGAGTGTGATGGTGATTATGGTGATGGTGAATATGATTATAGAATGTGTATTGAAGAGGATAATGAAGGATATGATGAATATTTTAACTGTGATGAATGGTTGGATTGGTTAAAGAAAGGATTGGGGTATGTTAGGGGGGTGAATTTGATGAATGAGGTGTTGAAAGAGATTTTTTCATATATGCAAGTGGTATATGATGAGCAGCAGTAGGTTCACTGGGAAGAAGAGAGCTCCATGGCATTAAAAGGTTGTATCATTTTGAGGGAAATTGTTAGGTCCATCCCAGTGAGGGGACTCTTACACCCAGAGTCGGAGCTGGGCTGTGATTTGCTAGTAAATCAAGAGATTATTGGTAAAAGGCTATGTAGGTGGGCATGGAGAAGATTTAGGAGAGATTGGGAGGAAAAGTTGAGGAGATTGGATGTAAACTTCTATTGTAATTGAAGAGGTAGAATGGAACAGCTTGGCAGTATGGTAAGATGAATATGAGTAGGCATTTTGATTAAATGAATAATGATAGTGTGCTAATGGATTTATTTGAATGCTACTGGGAACAATATGAGGAACTTGCTGCTGTTAATGCATAATTGTAGCAATTTTGGGATGCTGCAGTGTCCTAAACTGGATGCATGTTGTTCTGGGTTTATAGTTGCTGGAGTTGGGATTAAAATTTGGATTCAATGGTGATTGAGTGAGGAGCAGATATATGATGATACAGAATTTGGAGTGTGGGTGTGTAGATATGCAACAGATGATGGATTTGAGATGAAGTATTGATGGCCTGGAGTGGTACATTGAATGTGATTTTGGAAAATGGATTTAAGCATTGAGTTGAATGGCCATTCGATGAAATACATTGTGAATTAATATGGTTAAGGGGTGTTGGATTAATTGAGTTAATTCTGGGATTAAAATGTGTGGTTGAGAAGCAACTTGCTGAGGTGAATTACTGAAATGATGTAGTAGTGCTACTGCAAGTGGAATATTTCCTTGTGCTGTTGAAATTGGAGGTTTTATGAAGCTTTGGAATGATGAGCAGTATCTGGGAATTTAAATAGATACTGGGGAACTTTAAGGAAGAATGGTTACTGGAGTTGATATAATTAGAATCGGATTGAGGATGGCCGAATCATTTACTAGAGATGGGCTTAAATTTAGGGATTTGGTTTTGGATTTAATTTGAAGTGCTGGACTATAATGTTGGGCCATATGATTCATAAAATATTTGGAGAATGTGGAATACTAAGGGTCTGTTATGGACGAATGGTTTAATTGGAAGATATGGGCTGAATTGTTGTAGGCCCAATTAAAAATAATTGGTGGTCTTGCATGGTTTGGGCAGTATGGCCGAATGGCTGAAGTGGCCTGTTGGAAGGCTTGGGCCTTTTAATTGTTTGAAGGTTGTGGGCCTTCTTTTAGTGAAGCCCACTAGGGCCTTTTTTTTAGCTAGTTGCTAGCCTTGTTAGTAGTATTTGGGCCTTAGGCCTTGGAAGTGTAGGGCTTTTGCCCATTTGATTTGTATGGTCTTTTGGACCTAGTAATTGTGAGCCTTAGGTCACTTTTGGGCCTAAGGCATCTGTAAGGCTTCGGCCTCTTTCTTTATTCAATGAATGCAGTTGTTAAAAAATAAATAAAAAATAAAAAAAAATAAAAAAAATAAAAAAAAACCTAAATCCTAAACCCGAAACCCTAGGAAATTCTTTCCAATTTCTAGGAAATAACATCATATTTCCTTTAATAATTCATTCGAATTTCCAATTTCAGTATTCCTTTGAATTCCAAAAAAATATTACATCACAGTTCGTATAGTTGTGTAGCTGCATGCAAGGTTTGGAGTTTATGGTTGACCATCTAGGTGAGGGTGCTTGGTGGACGGCGTCGCCACTTGCTCTGGCATTCGGCGGTGGTCTGATGACTCTGGAAAGCAAGGAATCTGTGCCGATCAGGAATTTGGATATAGATAGCTGCTTGTTCCCTGAAATCGAACGAGGCAGTGAAGGTGAGAAGAAGCGAATCGGAAATTCTGATCCTAGGAACACGAACGAATCAGTGAGAACGAAGAACAGAGGAGAGCCGATCGTGGAAATCTTAGAAGCAGAGTGGGAAAATTCAGCATCAATTGAAAGGAGGTGTACCTTGATCGGTCGATTTGGAAGAGTGAGGCCGCCGCTAGAGGTAATTAGGGCTAATTTGCGAATGATTCTTCAGATTGGGGGTGAGCTACAGATTGGATCTTTGAGTAGAAGGTGTATTTTGATGCGATTCTCTTCGGAAGATGACTGCGCGAGTGTGTTGCTGAGGAATCGCGCAATGGTGGAGGGATCGCGCGTCTGGTTCACCAGGTGGACGCCGGAATGGAGAGCTGATAGAGATTCACCAATGGCGTTGGTATGGATCTTATTACCTAATCTACCATTTCATTTATTCAATTTCCAAATGATTTCTAGAGTGTGTGCACCGATTGGGAAGGTTCTAGTTTTAGATCAGGCGACCAATCGAAGAACTAGGCCAAATGTTGCGAAAGCTAGAATCGAAATTGATGTTTCGAAGCCTCTGGTTGGGAAAATCTGGGTGGAAATCGTGAGTGAGAAAGGAGTATCGAGGGGATTTTGGCAGCAGATTGATTATGAGAGGGCTCCTTCGTATTGCTTGCATTGTGGGAGATTTGGGCATATTGTGAATATTTGCAGGAGAAAAGGTCTTGGTGAAACAAATGGAGGGGAGGTAGTGGGCGCTGTGATGGATGAAGGGGCGGAGGGCGACTGCCGGTGCAATTCGGCGGAGGTGTTGCGTCACGAACAGGGTGAAGGGAATGGGATTGGGCCGGGTCAAGTAAGAACTGGGCCTGGGGAGATGGGGTTAACAGAAGGGCTGGTATCTCCAGAATTGGGCCAGGCCCAAGAAGGGGTTACTAGCTCTAGTATATCTTTGAGTTTTAATGCATGGGCTGAAAAGTTGAAGTCTAAGTTAGGTCATGATAGTGAAGTGGTGCAAATTGTTGAAGAAGCTAAAAATGAGGTTATGACATTTTTTGAAGACGCTTATAAAAATTTGGGGCCACTTGAGTATGAGGCGGCAGAGGATCTAGTGCATAAAGCAACTGCAATTTTTATTGGTAAAATAGCATCTAAGGGGCAGTGTGTTGAGAGTAGTGTGAGTGGGCCCGAAATAAAGGAGGCCCAAATTGGGCTGGAAAATGGTGTGGAAAATATTGATCAAGGTGTTGGGCCGGTTGAGAAAATAAAAAAGGATTTAAAAGATGGTCAGGGGACCGTGAGCTCCAATATTCTGGGGATGGAATCAGTGGGTTCTAGTAGCAAAACTTTAGTTGCTCAAAAAAGTGGAGACACAGTAAGTAAGGAGACACAAAAATGGAAAGATGTGGATGTGGGCTCTTGCAGCCTAACGATCATTGGATCGATAGAATCAACGGAGGCTTCGTCAGTAAGCAAGAAAAAGCCAAAATGGAAGGAGAATTGGGATAAGGTGAATGTCAAGGAATGGTGTAAAAAAGTGGATGAAAATTTTGATGAAGATGAAGAATTTGCTAGTATAGTTCTAGAAACGATGAGTGAAGTAAGGGGTATTGCTAAGAAAAAGATATGGAAAAATGGGAATGAGGGTTATGATATAGAATCCATGGAAGAGGCAGTCAAGATTATGAGGAACAAAATAAATGCAAGTAAGGTTAAGGAGAAATATGGACCAAAATCGACTATTGGCTTTGGGCTTCGGCATAGGGTCACGGTGGGTTTATGGTTATGTTTATGGTCTGAAGGGTATTTTGAGGGTGGTGAATGCACTTGGGATTACTCTGGATTGGAGAATTAGGGTGGTGGTGTTTTTTAAATAAAATGATTTATTCTAGGTATCATGGGAAGAATTAATATGAGGCTGGGCTATTTTTGGAGCAGACAGTGGGAGGCGGTGATGACACTGGAAATGGAGTAAGGTTTGCTAAAATTGAAAAGGGAATTTTGATGAAGGGGCTGTTGCATCAACTTAATGGATTTATGTTGGAGCATCACCGAATGGGCAGTAGGGCCATATATTAATTCCATGGGCTATGAGTCAAATGAATTAATTTGGATTTAGGCTATGAAGTTTGATCTGGCCGAATGGGCCAATGGATTTAATGAATGGTTTAAAGGTGAATGGGCTTGTGTGGCAGTGGAGGTTCTGGAATTAAATGGAATTCTTGGGCTCATTTGTTGAGATGGCCGAATGGTGCATACATGATGGGCCTTGATAGCATTTTAGTTTTATTGGGCTTTTATTAGCCAGACTAGTTGATAGTCTTTAGTTTTTGGGCTTTGCCCTTTTGTCTTGTATGCCTATGGCCCTTTTGAGTTTGTTTGGTTAATGACCACATGGTTTTGAGCCTTAGGTCACTTTTGGGCCTAAGGCGTCTGTATGGCTTCGGCCACGTTTTTGATTAATAAAAGTCTCGGTTAAAAAAAAAAAAAACCCTAAACCCAAACCCTAAACCCTAAACCCTAAACCCTAAACCCCACCCCATTTGTAAGAAAACTTTCTCTCTCTAGGAATCCTCTCCCTTCTCTCTAGGATTACCTTTCTACCCCTAGAATTTAAAATACCCAAAATGCATAATGTGTTTAATGAATATTATATGATTTTCATATAATATCCATTATATTCCCGTATATATCACATATTCTGCCTGGGGTTGAATTTGTGAGATCAGTTTATCACCGTTCAGCCTGGCGGTAGGAGGAGGGCCGCCGGTGGCGCCACCGTGGCCACCGGCGGTGGAGAATTTTCCGGCGGCTTCAGGGTCACCGGAACCTGAGAAGAACGATTGTGATTTATTCCTAGAAGTTAGCGATATTGCTAAGGAAGCAACGGTGTGTCCTGGGAGGAGCGATCGGGAATTTGGAAGTGCGATTGAGGCACCGAGGATCGAGATTTCGCTGGGAGAATGGGAGGCGTTGGCAGATATTGAACGGAATACCTCGTTGATTGGTCGATTTGGGCGCGATAGGCCATCACTGGATGCGATTCGAGATAATTTTCGATCGGATCTTCATATATCAGGTGATGTATGTATTGGATCATTGGATGCGAAGACAATCCTTGTGCGATTATCTGCGGATGAGGACTGGAGGAGGATTTTGTCGAGAAATCGATCGATAGTGGCAGGAGCGAGTGTGTGGTTCTCAAGATGGTCTCTGGATTGGAGGCCTTGGCGAGACTCTCCCTTGATTCCGGTATGGGTTCACCTTCCAAATCTACCTATTCATTTGTTTAATTTCAGTACATTGAGTAGAATTTGTAATCCGATTGGAAGAGCGTTGGTCATTGATGCGGCAACAGAGAGACGATCGAGACCAAATGTGGCCTCGGTAAGGGTGGAAGTGGATTTGCGAAAGCCTCTAGTGAGGAAAATTTGGATTGTGATTGGAGGGGAAGGGAATGGGTTTTGGCAGAAAATTGATTATGAATATATGCCAAGCTACTGTCCAGGTTGTAGTCGAATTGGGCATTCGTTGAGTAGTTGTAGAATGCAGAGGATGGTGAGGGTAGAAGAACATACCCTACGCATACCAACTGTTTGTGACAATGACCCTGTGGGAGATACTTCATCTCCTGGGGCTGTAGATGACCAGTTGAGGGGACTGGAGCAACAGGTTCAAAGCATGGAAGCTTTGGGTGTGCAAGGGAATGAGGCTCATTTAGTGGAGGAATTAGAGGAGGCCTTCATAGATGGAAAGCTTGACAAAATAGACAAGATAGAGGAGGTGTTAGTCATGACTCCTAGTTCTGTCATGAAAAGGGCTAAGAAGCAGAGGAAGAATGCCATTAAAATTTCAACTACATCTGTGAGTACACAATGCAGCTCCAGTTCTAGTTTAGAGAATTGGATTGAGGGGGTGAAGGGGGAGTTGAGTTATGATGAAGTGCAGATTCGGCTTATAGAAGAGGCTAGGCATGATGTAATTTTGTTTTTTGAAAAATCTTTTGAGGAATTGGGAAGGAAGGTTTATGTTAGAAAGTCTGATGAGTTTGCTCTAACAGCAGCTTCCATGCTGCTGGGCAAGTTGCAAGGGAAAAACCGAGAGAATGAGTTGATGTCGAGTGGCTGCAGCAAGAAATCTGACTTGAATGGGGAATGTGTTGCAAAAAATGAAATTGAGAATGAATACATTGATAAGGATGATGGTGAAGAATGCCTTGTATTTGAAGGAGAAGTAGGTTCTGATAGTGGAGAGTATGGAGAGGAAAAATGTGATGGTGAGTCTGCATGTTGTGAGGAAGAGCAATTGGTGAATGAAGAAGGGAACTCTGAATTTGGAGATGAGAGTTCTCCAGTAAATAGTGAGGAGGAGTATGTTGCAGGTGTGAATGGAGAGGAGAGGGGTGGATGTTTTGATGAGAGGTCTGTAAATGGGAATGATGAGGAATTTGCAACTGATGAAATAGAAAGCCTTGCAAATGATGAAATTGAAAGCCTTGCAAATGATGAATTCGAGAATAAATATGTTGAAGAGGAGGTTGAGCCAGAGGGTGAGGAGGAAATGGGTACTGAAAATTCTATAAATGATGAGCATAAGAATGAGGGAGTAGAAGAGGAGGGTGAAGTTGATCCTACAGAAGGTAGGGATGAATTTGGTGAGTATGATGATATAGATGATAATAGAATGGGTATTGAAGAGGAGTCAAATGTTGATGATGGAGAATATGATGAGTATGCATTTAACTGTGATGAATGGTTGGATTGGTTAGAGAGAGGTTTGAGGTATGTTGGGGGGGGGGGGAACTTGATGAATGAGGTGCTTAAAGAGATCCATTCATACATGCGAGTGGTATATGATGCGCAGCAGCAGGTTTTCTGGGAAGAAGAGAGTTCCATTACACTAAAAGGTTGTATTATATTGAGGGAGATAGTTAGAGCCAGTCCGGTGAGGGGGCTTTTACACCCAGAATCGGAATTGGGCTATCATTTGCAGATAAATGAAGAGGTTATTGGTAGGAGTTTGTGTAGATGGGCATGGAGGAGATTTAGGAGAGATTGGGAGGAAAAACTGATGAAATTGGATGTGAATTATTACTGCAACTAATGGCTATGTGGCAGTAGTGTCAAAAAAAAAGGGAAAAAAGAAATGAGGAATGGCAGTTTTTTGATTGGATATAGCAGGTTCTGCTACTATTTTTGAGATAAAAAGAGTGGCATAATCAGAATGGTTTGGAGAATTTAAAAAAGGGGGAGTTTGTATCTGATTGCTGTGTGATTTAAAACATTGAATTGATGCATTGATGATATACTTGAAATAGATTGATCAATGACTGCTGCAAGAGCTTGCTACTGCTATATGCTGCAAGAGGTTGTTCTATGATTGAGTTTAGTTGGATTTTGAGGTTGAAAATTGAATATGGATCGTGAATTCTGACTTTATTGAGTGCAAGGCAGATTGTGTGATTGAGCATTGTTGATCTATTTTGAGCTGGAGTTGCATGGAATGTTGTGAATTATTGAAGATTCTGGAATGAAATGGAGGAATAAGTTGAAATGGTAATTCTGGGCAGTATGGTGTGTTACTGGTTCTGACTTGAATCATGAAATTGGCTTTGGTTTTGTGGTTTAAGGAATTATGGAATTAATTTGGGCAGTATTGCAGATGGGCTTGAAGACCGAATGGTCTAATAAAATGGATGATTAAGGACTTGGGCCTGGAGTGATCCAAAGGCTTTAGTGGATGATGGGCCAAAATTAAATTGGGCCTGCTGACATTGGGTTTGATTTGGAATATTGGATGAATTAATTAGAGGACCGCTGACATTGGGCTTGAGTTAGATTTAATTTGGAATAATTGGATGAATTAATTGGAGGACTGATGAGGAGTATGGCCGAATTCTGGTGGGCCAATTAAAGTGGAGTTTAGCTATGGAATGAAGAGGCCGAATGGGCCAATGAGTTTAGACCTTTATTGGTCTCTTTCATTTGTAGTCTTGTTGGGCCTTTTTGCCTTGGGCCATTTGCATTATAGGTGTTAGTCCATTTTGGTGCTTTAGGGCTTTGGCCCCTCATATCTTGTAGGCCTTTGGCCTTAGGAGTATTGTGAGCCTTAGGTCACTTTTGGGCCTAAGGCGTCTGTAAGGCTTCGGCCTCTCGTTTTATTCAATATAAGCATTGTTCGTTAAAAAAAAAACCCTAAACCCTAAACCCTAGACCCTAGACCCTAGACCCTAAACCCTAAACCCTAAACCCAAAAACCCTAAACCCTAAACCCTAAATCCTAAATCCTAAACCCTAAATCCTAAACCCTAAACCCTAAACCCCTAACCCTAAACCCTAAACCCATGCCATTTGACACAAATCTTTCTCTCTCTAGGAATGCTCTCCCTTCTCTCTAGAATTTGACCTTCGAAATTTTTTGGAATTTTTTTCTCTAAAATTTGCAAATCGCCAAAAGTAATAAGCTAGCCGAGGTGGTGAAGCTGCGATCGGGAAGGAAGATGGCGGGGCCGCCGGTGGCACCGCTGCGCAAAGGTGGTCCGACAAAGGCTACGGTGCCGGAATCGAGCAACGAAGGTCAAAATCGATCGGCAAATCACAGCGATCGAAAGATGGAGGAGGATTGTAACAATCCAAGTCAGAAAACGCAAGGAAATTCTGATAATATACGAGAGAATTGCGAAGAAAAAGAAACTGGAAAAAAAAAGAAACTGAGCAAAAAACGATCGAAAACTCCGATCGTGAAAATACACTAGAAAACAAGGGAAATACTGAAGAATCGGAGTCAATTGCGGGCGATCATTGCGAGAGTCCCGACAATAAGGACCGAGAGGAGGAAGAGAAGCCGAGTCTAGAGGCTGATCGGGAATCCTCGATTTCGCTTTGGAGCAATCTAATGAACGTCAAAGGAGATGGGAAGAGGCATTCGATTGTCCAATTGGACAGAGCTATGCACGAACTTGTCCGAAAATTAAATTCGGATGAGTTTAACAACTTGGAGGAACAATTTGAATCGGCAAAAGTGTCGATTGATGCATCGGAATCGGAAGGCAAGATTCCGATCAGAATAGGGAATGTACAAATGCAGGTGGAGGAGGGATTGATGAAGAAATTCATTGGAGAATCAAAAAACAAACAAGGTGAAATGGAAGAATTACTTGCGAGTCACTTGGCTCAGCAAGTAATTGATGCATTTGGGGCTAAAGATGGTGGTAGTGAGAAGCCTAGCAAGCTGGAGGAGCAATAAAAGGGAAAAATGCAACAGCAGAAAAGAAAAAAGATGAAAAACTGATACTTGAAAAGGGTAATAGGGGCAGTTGGTCTTGTGGCATTGCTCTTGTGTTGGGCATCAAAAGTCATATCCTGTAAAAAAATGTAGAGATCTACATGGGGTGTGGCTGCCCAATGCTTGAGGGTGCTGCCTTACCTTACCTTTGCTTGTTTTCTGGGGCAAAAGGGGTCACTTGGTGCAACACTAGAGCTCTGGTGCAGGTGGCCTTCCTGGGATTCAAGGGGGGTTGCCATTGCTTGGGTTGGGGTGCAAAGGGTCTCTCTTGTAAAAATGTGGAGATCCACATGAGTTGAGGCTTACCTTTAGCCTAAGGGTGGGGGGTAAGTTGATCCCTTCTTTTTGTAAGGCTCTCTCTTGGTTGTGTAGGAGAAGGACAAGGTGTATGAATGAATGGTGGTTCTGTGGCTGCAGCATTGTTTTCATAAGTTCGGTGTACTTGCTTGAAGCATACAAAAGGGAGAGAAAGATGTGTGAAACTAAGGGTAAATAGCCCCTATGCCTTGGTGGAATCATGCGGGCTGTTTGGTTAAGGCTAAGGGCTTGGTTGAAAAAGCCAATCCATGTGAGCTAGCATTTCTTGTTCCTATTATTAGATGGATATGATGATGAGTTGGTTTTTAAAGGCTATGGCCTCTTGTTGTTTTAAAAGGTATTTTTGGGCCTATACTTTGTAAGGTTTTTGCCCCTTGTTGTTTCAAGGTCACTTTGGGGCCTATAGTCCCATACCGCCCTCAAGTGCCAAGCTGCAACTAGACGCGAACAAATCATGCGCCATACAAACGAAAATCCGGCAGCATGACGGTTGTTTTCGGGACTATCCAGGAAGACAATCACAACACAACTGCCAAACACACCACCCAAACAAAGCAAAGGCGCAAATCTAACAAGCACTAGTGTCTCGCCTATACAAAGTACCATGCACTGCCCTGCCAAAAAAATGGCAGCATAACGGTTGTTTTAGGACTAACCCAAACAACTGTAACGCATACCAAGCACAGCACAGTTACCCAGGCCAGAAAACAACAAGGCACACAGGCCAAAACAGAAAGCACGCAGGCCGAAATAACAAGGCACACAGGCCACAAAGCAATACAGTCTGACCAAAATAAACACAAGTCCAACATCGTAAACAAAAATGGCACACAGGCCTAAGTATAACGGCACGCAAGCCAGCAAACGGTAAACATCCAAAAAACAGTTCAAACTAGCACCCCAACGGGATTAGCTATTATGGGCCAACAACAAGCCTGGACGAACCGCCAACGGATTTGAAAAATTCCTACCCAGCCACCGTTCAGCCCGTGTCAGGGTGCAACTTTTGACCGCAAGCACCTATGTTAAGGCATGACCCGTTCAAAAGAAACCCACAAGGGACAAACCAATAGAACCGATAAGTCATATAAGCCTCAGAAGAAAACCAGAAAAGCAAATAGAGAGCATGCAGAAACAAGGAACTCACGCTCCCAATTTTTATTTGAAAAGAAAAAAGGAAGAAAGCAATAGAATGGAAAGAAAGAAAAGAAACAAAGGCTGTGCAGAGACACGAACAATAGCACCCCCCAAAAATCGAACCCCCCACCGGAACCCAGAAGAGGTTCAGCCACTATAGGCCAGCAACAAGCCTGACCAAGTCAACGGATTTAAAAAATCCTGCCCGGTCACCGTTCAGCCCGGACCAGGGTGCATCTTGTACCGCTAGCACCTGCGTTGTTAAGGCTAGACTTGGTGACCCAAACCATCATCGCCTCCAAACAAACCAAACACCTTCTTATTCTTTCCTTTTTTCCCATCTCTTTTTTCTTTCTTCATTTTTATCAATTTCTTTTTTTCAAACTTTTTTTCTTTTGTCATTTCTTTTTCATTCCTTTCTTCTACTTTTTTTTTTCGATTCAAAAAATTCTTCTTCTTTTTTTTTTTTTTCTTCTTTTTTTTCATTTCTTCTTCTTTTTCATTTCTTTTTTTTTTCAAACAAAAGAATCAAGCGCCAAATACATCAAGAAAAACTATGCCAAGCAAGAAAAAAACAAAAACATAAGCAAAAACCAGAATGCAAAGCTACGGGGGATCCTCAACATCAAAGAACACATAAGGCAAGTCATCGTAAACCAACAATGCCCGCACCCTCGGTGGCAGTTCCATAAGAGAATGGAAACAGAACTCCCCCTGCTTATCAACCACCCAGTCAGCAAGGGCCGAGGTAGGCATATTAGCCCGCGACGGGCTTAGGACAAAGGAAACAGACCCGCAGGAGCACAGAAACTGGAGCCTAGACACAACATCATCCAGAACCCACGACGTAGCCATAGTCCTGTAGTTATACTTAGTCCTGTGTGCCATTTCTGTTTACGATGTTGGACTTATGTTTATTTTGGTCAGACTGTAGTTTGCCTTGTGGCCTGTGTGCCTTGTTTCTTTGGCATGTGCGCTTTATTGTTATGGCCTGTGTGCCGTGTTGTTTTTGGCCTGTGTACATGTGCTGTGCTTGGTATGCGTTACAACTGTTTGGGTTAGTCCTAAAGCAATCGTTATGCTGCCGATTTTTCGGCAGGGCAGTGCATGGTACTTTGTATAGGCGGGACGCTAGTGCTTGCTAGACTTGCGCCTTTTGCTTTGATTGAGTGGTGTGTTTGGCAGTTTGGATTGTGATTGTCTTCCTATATAGTCCCGAAACAGCCGTCATGCTGCCGGATTTTCGTTTGAATGGCGCATGGTTTGTTCGCGTCTAGTTGCAGCTTGGCACTTGAGGGCGGTACGGGACTTAGAGTTATTACTGGTTTTGTACTCCTTGATTAGTAGTTAGCTGTAGCTAGCCTTGTTATTTAGCACTTGGCCTTTGGTGTATTTTTTCTATCTTCTTTTTTGGCACTTGACTTAATGTGGTCATTTGACTTGTTTTTTGTATGGGCTTTGCCCTTTGTTTTATTTAATAAAAGTAATCTTTTTGTAACAAAAAATAATAATAATAATAACCCTAAACCCAAACCGCAAACCCCAAACCCTAACCCTAAACCCTAAACCCTAAACATTATTTGCACTCTTTGAAAACTGGTTGATATACAGTGCAAGATCCCAGCTTGATACCTAATAAGAAAACTCATTTGAAGATCCAGCCACAAGCCCTGGAGGTTGCGCTCATGGTTGTACTCTTTTTTCCTTAGTTATGTTTTTTCCCACTTGTTTTTCTTAGTCTAAGGTTTTTAACGAGGCAACCAACGTAAACCAGCACCCGCATTCAATTCAGACTCAAAGGGCTCACCCATCTTCTAGGGTAGTTCTAGGCCGCCCGATCTATTTGTCTGAGCCCCTCAATGTATCACCGCATCTGCTATCTCGGGTGTGGGAGTTGCTTGAAGATTCGGCATTACGACCGGTACTTCCACTGGTAGAGCCTTCTACTATTCTTTATTACCATCAATCGTTCAACAGAGTTTCGACAACTAAGTTGGTCGCGCAAATATGACTCTGGGAACTGGGTAACTCCGACTTCGGGAAATCATGCAAGTCTGACTCCGGGGAACTGGGCAAGTTTGATTCTAGGGAACCGTGTAAGGTTGACTCTAGAAAACCTATGCAAAGCTGACTCCGGGAAACAGGGCAAATCTGACTCCCGAGAACCGTGCGGATCTGCCTTTTGAATAATTTCCGTCGCCTCTCTTGATTTTTTTTTGAAGTCTTTATCTTCTCAAATCCTCATCTTTTATACGGGAACATAGTAGTAGAAATACCATAATAAATTAAGATGTTAAAAACGAATAGCAATTACCATGGGTCATTTAGATGGTAAATAGTATATGATAATTACCTATATAAATTATCATAAAATAACATATTAATATATTGATCAGTATTATAACAAAGGTTGTAAGCCTTCAAGGTACTCTATATATTAGGAAAAGTATTAATTAATTTAAATATGATAGGAAATTACCATAAAAATAAAAGATTAATATATTGATCATGATTATAACAAAGGTTGAAAGCCTTTAAGGTACGATATATTAGGAAAAGTATAAATTAATTTAAATATGATAGGAAATTGATGAGGTGATATCAATCCTCCTAATTTTTCATAATCATATATTTATAATTACCGTTATAAACGAATTTAATAAAAAAATTAATTAGGAGATCATATTAAGAGTTTTGGATTATTATTATTATTATTATAATTATTACTATTACTATTATTATTATAATTATATATAAATATATTAGGGAAATTATATTAAGAGTTTTAGATTATTATTATTAGAGTATTATATTATTATTATTAGTATAACCTTAACAAAATAGATTTTAAATCGAGGTTACATAATTTAATACTATTATTTAATTTATTCAAGTATAGTAATCACCATTTTTAACTAATAGTTGTACATTGGGAAGACTCCAACTAAACCTATAGTATTGTGCAATTAATAATAAATATTAGTGATAATTGGAATCAATAATCGATAATTTATGGCAACAAAAATATTTTGGATACTTAATTGGTTTAATCATAGCATTAGAATTATAATCGGATCCAAAAATTGCTAAAATTTATTATTATTATTATTATTATTATTATTATTATTGACTAATAGGTTGTGAGGAAGACAATTATTAAAAAGTAGATAAAATTATTAAATTTAGTTTTACTTATATAAAGTAAAGCAGCACACAATACTTCTCTTTAAAAAAATATCAACTACACACTAAAAAATACAAATTTAATATAGAACTATCTCTTCATAATCTGCCAGTTTAACTATCTCTCTATAAGAAATAATAAAGCTACAGTTTTCTACATCTGCAATTGATAATAATAAAAGATAGTATAAGATAACAATAACTAACATCATATTAAAAATAAACTTCTACACCTACAAGATTAAAAAAGTTAACAGGAATTGATTAAAAAAATGCCACCAAGAATGTGACAATGGACACAAGTTTCTGTGTATTATAAATAATATAAGATGCATTTTAATAATAATAATAAATAAATAAAAAAAGAAATCTGATAGATGAATAAAAAAACCACACTAATCCAATCAATTCTAACAACTATTTAGAAAACACCCCAAAAACTTTCTCAACACATTTCTTCTACATACCTCAAACTCAGGAAGCAGATTATGAGACTGAGCAATCTTCTTCAAGAGAATCAACCAAGAATCCATCCTAGGATTTGGTGGCACCGCCCATCTTGGTTCCCTCCTTGCGGCCGAGCATCACCCTCTTTCAAATGGGGAACTCATAAAAAACAAATCATATTAAAAACTTAGAATATCATATACCAGGAACAATTAGAAATTGCTGGCTTCAAAACTCAATGGACCCGGTACAGATTGAGCAAAGGAGATCGAGGCTACCTCATCGTGACCCAAACCAACTGGCATCATCATTGAATTTGCACCATACGTGCCTTGTATCATCCATTGTTTCTTTACATCACATAACCAAAACCAAAATCAAATCCGTAAATAAACTTATCCATACTTTACCTGCATACAAATTCAAAAGATAGAGTGCAGGAAGATACATACCTACGGGTGAGGAGCTGGGCAGAAAACATTGAAAGGGTTTCAACATTTATAGATGATGTATATTTGTAACTTTATTTAGTAACAATAACAAAGAAAGAAAGAGAAAAGCTAAATAAACTAATAAATAAAGAAAAATGAACATAATCAAGCACCTAAATAACATATTAAAATAAAAATTCCTTAATCTATTCAATTAATTAATTACGAAAAATAAATATTCCTTAATCTATTCATTAATTCCTTAATTACGGATTGGGTTGAGTTCAGCCATAAATAACAAAATAAGAATTAATTTACTCTATCTATTGCTGATTTAAATGACTTAATTTTTTTTATTAATTGTTGACTTAATTGACTTAATTTTTTTATTAATTGTATTATTACTAAAATGCCCTTCAGTTTGGGCGGGAAAACTCTTTCAGGCACTTATGTTATTATATATATATATAATATAATATAATAATAATATATATAGATATAAATATAGATATATATACAATTCAATCAACGAGTATCACATACAAATTCATTTGTTTGCATCAACATCAAACAAAATAAAAAAATCAAATATAAAAAACCTGGATTAGGATGATTTGAATTTGTCAATCCAATCGGAGCATTGTCGTCCTCCGTCACTACCAACTCTTGCTGCGAAATCACCTTTTCCATTACGTAATGCCTGAAAATCCAGCCAATCCACTAGCTACGAACTAGAAAGCGAAATCGCAAAGACCAAAATTGCAAATATGAAACCGCCAATCTGAACAACGTAATTTTTAGTTAACGACCAAAATGGTAAAGTGATTACCAAAAAATAAACTGTTAACTCTGGTAGCAAAAAGACGTCGTTTTGGTATAAATTGCCGTCTTAGAGCCTCTTCTCATTTCGGTCACTTCTGGGCCGCTGTAATTACTGCCAAGTTGGAACAGTTCTCCACAGCCAGCCGGACAACCGCGATCTACTCCACCACAGGCGACCTCCAGCGCCGTCGACCAGCAACCGCACAGGTCACCGTCGTTCTCCGGCTGCTTCACCCCGTCAACCCAGTCGCTGCCAGCGAACTCCTGATCCCTCTCGATCGGCACTATTTTATTATTATTATTTTTTCAAAATCCTAGGAAACCCTACTAGGAAACGGACTACATCACACGCTTGTTGTTGGAAATGTTTGAAGGTTTAGTTCGGCAGTTGCTATTGGGTTACCTTGGCCAATACATTCGGGACATTCAAACGGAGCAGCTCAAGATTACTCTGTGGAACGGTAACTTGCTGATCATTTGAGAAAAGCACTCTTTTCCACTCCGTTTTACAAGTAATAGTAACAAAATTGACGAAGTGGAAACTTTTTTTTTTTTCTTTTTCTTTAATGTGATTACGTTTGGGCATTTTCATTTCTTTGTGCTGGAGTTTGAGCTTCTAATGACAGTTTAGGGCTAAATATTTTGATGGTTGGCAATACATAACAAATGATAAAGCAAATAGTTTTTTCTCTCTTTTAAATTTTTAATTCCTGTTATATTTATGACATATCTGTATCATGATCATTTCTAGCTACTTAAAATAATCTTAATTTTAGATAAAATTTACATTAACAATCATCTTACTATCGCAGAAGAAGTATTATTGGAAAATGTTGAGCTGATTCTTGAAGCTTTTGATTACCTTCAGTTCCCATTTGCTTTAAAGCAAGGTAAAGTCTCTGTACTTTTTCCATGTATTCTGCTAATTATTCCATTACAAGCACTTTTAGAATTCTTTAAAAACATCATTTAGTATTACTTGCCATAATTCCATTATAGTCTTATAGCTTGCAACTATTGCTGTATCTGAGCTTAGGTTATGCTTATGGAATTTTGTTCTCCAATTTACTAAATTTACCTTGCAACTGTTTGTTGTATGGTATTGTGGGAATTTGAATCATCACCTTTGAGAATAGTTTCCTTTTTAAAGAATAACAATATGAAAGTTATAAGCTGCATTATTTTTTGGGAGAGGGTGGGTGGAGGAGTAGATATTTTGATCTGTGTGCTGAAGGTAGAAAGTCAAGTTGTGCAAATCTATTTGGTGCTTTGGATGTAACTAACAGGAACAAGAGAAGTTAAGGAGAGAGAGAGAGAGAGAGAGAGAGAACCCAACATGTCTCTACCTTGAGGTGGAGAGGGGGTTGGCTCACTCCTCTTGTTATATTACTATTTAGAACTATGAAAGGGGAGTGAGTCATAGAGCCTTACCTCCTTACCTAAGATAGTTGAATAGGCTCACCCATGTACAATGAGAAAAGAATCCAGGGAAGCAGTAAACAAGGCTTACTCCATGATTTGACCTATCTAAGAAAGCAATAAGTTAGGACTTCCTTCTTTACATAGGATCCTATCTGAATGCGGGAATAGTGTCAGGAGTGATCTAATACAACCTGGGAAATCCGAGAGACAATCAATCCAGACATCAGAGCTCGGGGGTGACCCTAGGTGGCATTGTAGTTAGCCAATTAGTTCCCTTCCCTACAGCAATGTCATTGGATGATCAACTTCTTACTCATGAGGTTTTGTCTGTGGTGTACTGTATCATGGATCTTCTAGGAATTTCATGACTCATGGATCCTTGCATACGGACAGTGAGGAAGCTAGAGTTTGATTCAATCTCAACTTTGTCAGCCCTTGACACTTTAATGCCATTGCAAGTCAACTAAAATAGCGTGAACTTTGGCTTTTTTGTTATATTCATATAAAACCCAAACCTGAATACTTGTGCAATATCCTCCAATTTAATAAAGAAATTATAAAGGGGATGAGGGGTCTAAAACTTATTGAGAAGGCGGTTCCTTTGCCTTTTATGATCTAGGATTTATGGTTCATGAATCATGATTATGAGTTTAGAGTACTAAAGCATCTAACTTCATTTATCTAATTATCTTTATAGGTCATGTTGGCAAGTTGAGTATTAGGATTCCATGGAAAAAGCTTGGCTGGGATCCTGTTATAATCATCTTAGAGGATGTATTGATCTGTGCCTCCCAACGAGATGAAAAAGAGGTATTGTTTCACCATAGTATTGATATCTGATATCTTGCACTTCATATAAACCACTATTTATGCTTGTTTTCCTTTTAAACAGCTTTATTATACTATTAATTATTAGGCTATTAGCCAGATTTTTATACATGATCCTAAATTAAATGCCACCTAAGAATGATACAGAACTATAGTTTTTTAGTAGAAAAAAGTTTCAATAAGTAAAGTGGAGTTCCCTAGTTAATGGTATGCATTCAACAGAAAGAAAGGAAAAGATACAATTTGTCTGCTGAAATGCAGTAGGGGAAGAAAAATAATCTGAAAAGAAATCTCTCTGTTCCTTGCAGATCTGAAATAGCCATGCTGATACCTAAAGTTATTTTATCCCATAGGAATTAGGAAACACATTGGATTGTTTATCCTTGAAAAATTCTAGCATTGTAGTCTGACCAAATACCAAGTGATAGTGAACATAGCATATTTTCACAATGTTCCGCATTCAATACTCTAAAAAAACCTTGAAATTTAGTGGGAAGATTGTCATTGATTGAATCAAGGGATACAAAATTTTCCCCACATACATTAAATAACATTCATACTTCCCTTATGGTTGCACAATTCATAAAGAACTAATCATGAGTTTAATTTGATATTGTTGCTATTAAATGGCATTGATAGATTATATGGATTTTATGTGCCAAAAGGCTTTTTTTTTGGTAATATCTTGTTAGACAGCCCAAATGTTATATTATCATTGCTTCATCCCTTGAGTGAAAAAGATATTAAAGAACCCTATTGCCATCACTCTCAAGTCTGGAATGCTTTCGACCCATGTTCTCCTCCTCTATGTGAATTATCTTGCAATTATTTTACTCCTGCTGATGGCAGTGGAGCATGGATGCTGTTGAGAAAAGAGAATTTGCAGGAAAAAAGGCCAAACTTGCTGCGGCTGAACTTGCAAAGTTATCTAGACGTGTCTGTGGTAAGTAATTTAACTTTATTGAGGTGATTTTTAAGGCGGTATATACTCTGCCATCTGTTTTTGCATTGTTAATTTCATTACTACATTCTTGCGTATGACCTTGTGAGATGTATTACATTGTTTTGGTTGTCTAATTATTTTTTTAGTTTCTTTTTTTCATGGCTTTTCCAACAATAAATCCAAAATAACTTGTAGGATGTTCATTGTATGAGGCTGGTTTACTTACCTTCTCTTTTTCTTAAAGTTTGCCTTTGACTTCCTGTTATTTATGCCTTTTATGTAACTGATGGCATCCCTAATGAGTTGGTGTAACTTCTTATTTCTTGTGATTGTTAACTGTTAACATGTACCATTTACCTGACACCAATAAATTTGGGCATTTAGCCTATCCATTTTGTTCACACTTTAGATCTCTCTGGAGAATATCTACCAAAATGTGTGATTATTGAAAATATTTTAACTTGGTTGATAGTGTGTCTGCAGATAGTCAGTCTGGAAATTCATTTATTTCACACATTGCTGCAAAGGTAGTATTGATAGCCTGCTTCAAATAAGTACCTTTACTGGGTTATTTGGTTTATCCTTAATGAATTATTTTTTCTTATTCCAGTTTATTTTCACTTTCACTTTCATAGATTCTTGACAGCATCCAAGTGTCTATTAGAAACATGCACGTTCTCTATCGTGATATGCTGACTACATCGGTATAATTCTATTTCCTTAGCATTCATTATCTTGTTTTGTTTTCGTCTTTCATTTTCATTTTTGTTTTTATTCATAAATTAATGTTGGTACTTTTACTGTACTCGCATGCTCATTATGCTGGACATTGTTGTTTGTTATTCACTCTGTCTCTCGCTGCCCCACTTCCTCTATTCCATGTGCTCTTGGTTTTTATGCTCTGAAGGTTGGAAAACATAGTTACTAGATGCTGAGTGGTTTGGAGATGAGTATTTAAAAGGGTCAATTTATTGACACCATGGTTATCAAGGCGTCGCCTAGGCATGAATTGGCATGTGCGTTTTTGTCTGTTTTGTTTAGAATTATTTGAAATTTCTTAATCTACAATCATTGCAATGCAGTATAGGTGGTTGTGAATTGTGATACAGAGCAACCTTAACAAGAACGGGTAAAAACTTAAACAAATTTCTTAACAAGAAAACAACTTCCAATAGGATTCAAATAATACATAATCTGACTTTCAACCAGAAAGATCTAGTTTAAATAGAAATGTAAGGAAAGTGTTTGAAACATTAAATGCATGACAATGGGAAAGAAAATAAGATTAAGGAAATGCAGATATTGAGATTTGAGAATAATTTAAAGTTCTAGCTGCCAAAACTGTAGGACTCTTAGACTTCCCGTGTACTCCATCAGGTTGTCAGTGAAGTCACAACTATAGGAGTAGTGAAGCACTGAAGCATAATAACTAGGAAATAGGTGTAATGCATCTGGTAGGCAGTAGTTTACCTGGAAACTTGTGCATTAGCCCTCAAGTTTGCTGGTTCTTGGCATTTATGCTGCTGTGTGTTCTTTTATGGTTGTTTCCTTTATATGAATTTTCATTGATGAACTCTGCTTTGATTTATTATTTTTTTTCCAGGCAGTGACTGTATTTGGTTTGAAGTTTTCAAGCTTGACAATTATGAAGCAACATTTTCCTGGGTATTATTCTACTTTTTGATGCTCTAATTACCTAAGTGCTTTCTGTAGAGGATAAATATATAAAATAATAAATGTTTACTTAATGGTTTAAACTTTTAGTTTAGGTGGTATACATACTTCATAGGCTATTAGCCCTAGGTTCAAATCCTACTTGCTACCCATCAATTCATGTGTTTTGCCCATAAAAAAATCCCCTTCATATTAAGCTTTTAATAGAGGTGGAACACACACTTCAATACTTTCTTCCCTCAGGAATAATAGGAGGAAGTAGAAAACCATTATCATATCTTTCATAAATGGATAAACCTAATGTTTCAACCTTAGGAGGTTGCTTATGAGATGAGTGAAAAATAGATGAAATCTTTTCAGTATAATGCATTAGATTTTCTTCATACATCTTACAAATTGATGAGCATGGATGCTTAATTTGTGGTAATTACTTGCCGTAATACTTTTTTTTTTCCCTTTTCATGGGTCATGCGCAGTTTGCGCAATCCTTCCAGTTTTTATGATGCTTTTGAACCGTTTGATTCTTATATTTTTCTTTTCAGGTCTTCTACTGGGAAAGTAAGGGGAGGCCAAGTGAACAAAATTGTTGAAGTTCAAGGGTTGGAACTTTACTGCAATACTTTTCAAGGATCTGATAAGTTGATGAGTGTGGACAGTGCTGTGGGTTCCAAAATTTGGGGGGGTGCACTATTGCAAGCTAATGAAAAAGTTAATTTATTGGCTCCATTGGATGTTACCCTGTCTCTTTCGGTATGTGGCATGTATTTTCCTTATCTTAAGCTACTGAAATTTCATCACCCTGATTACTATTAAAGGCAAATCCATTTCAAAAGTGTATTGTTCTCTTGGAACATTCTTGTTGGGTTAGAATCTGCTTAAGTTGATCTATTATTCTTTTATCTGTTCTCTTGCTTCTTTGATATTGAAAACAGGCCCCTATTGAGTTTGTTTTTCTCTTTTTCATATCTTTCTACAATTTCAGTCATAAGAACATGGTTTTGGAAGTCCATAAAAGCTATGATTTTTAAGAATTCTGAAAAATGGTCATTTACTATGCTTGCATCGGGTTAAATCATGGCTTTTGTTACTTGGGTGGGCAAGTCTTCTTTGCTAATAACACTGGAAGAGTCAATAGATCATCTGAATGCCTATGATTTCTGTATTGCTAATATTTACCTTTTTGCATATAGGTGAATCGATCAGGGGGGCTTGATAGCAGTGCTCCACAGTATTCAGTAAATGTTGAATTAAACAACGTGGTTTGTACTATTCTTTCTTCTTTTGCATTGTAAGCAATGTGATTACTTGTAAGTAAAGTGATGATTACCAACTTATTTATTGGTTATGTTTTTAGCACATTTATGTGGATGAGGTTCAAATACAACAAATCTTGAGCTTCTGTGATTATTTGTTGACATCTCAATTGCGAGAAAAGTAAGTAAAAACAAAATCTTTTTTCAGCCTCTTTGTTCACTTTGCAACTTCTCAAATGTTTTTCCGTCACTTAGTTTTTCTCTGCCTTTGTCTGAATACAGATTACCTTTCTTTAGAGTGTTGATTTTTCAATATGTTTGTAGGTATGGACGCTATCGGCCTTGGTGGAGTCCTATGGATAAGAAGCTGAAAGGGTGGCAGATAGCTTGGTGGCATTATGCTCAACAGTCTGTTCTCTTGGATGTTCGAAAAAGATTGAGGAAAATTTCCTGGAAGTACCTTGGAGAGAGGCTGTAAGTTGGAGAGATGTAGTAAAATGTCAATTCATTGATTCAATAACTATGTTTGAACAGTATGCGCTGCTATTTTGGTTCTGTGGCTCTCTGCTGAATTTATTTATTTGTCACTATGGAAATATAATCCAAGATTTGAATCTATTGGCAGAAATCGTCGTCGAAAGTATGTGAACTTGTACAAGACAAAACTGAAATTCCTTCATCAAGACCAGGTAAAAATTTTTAGGGATAAACTACAAATAAGCCACCGTACTATTTGGGAAAGCAATTAGGCCATCGAACTCGAATAACCCTCAAATAAGCCACTGAACTCGGAAAAACAAAGCAATTAAGCCACTGAAATCGGAAAAAAGAGCAATTAACCCATTTTTAAAATTTCCGGCGAAATTTTCCGGCATCGGCGACTATTTCCGGCAACCTTGCTACCATTTCCAGTGACTGAAGTCGTCGCCGGTCGCCGGAAATGGTCGCTGGTGCTGGAAAATTTTGCCAGAAATTTTAAAAATGGGTTAATTGCTCTTTTTTCCGATTTCAGTGGCTTAATTGCTTTGTTTTTCCGAGTTCAGTGGCATATTTGAGGGCTATTCGAGTTCGATGGCCTAATTGCTTGTTCCCAAATAGTACCGTGGCTTATTTGTAGTTTATCTCTAAAAATATATTATTACATTTATTACATAACAAATTATTTTTTATTGCTATATTATCCAATAGCAGCAAATCTTTTTGCCAACCTTTTTCATCCCTTCACTTGCCTTCCTAAGTTGCATCTTAGTTCTTACTTTGTTTGACAGTTGATTTTACATTCCTAAAATTGTTATCTTCATATTATCTGCCAAAATGCTAGTTGGTATCTACTTGTTACCAAAATCATTTGATGAATGTGTAAAAACGAATCTGTTACCTCTAAATTTTTATTCTTCATAAAAACTCTTGCTCATGATTATCAGGTGATTGCTGAAGATGTGATGCAAATGCTAGAGGAAATAGAGAAAGAATCTGATATTGATGAGATCTTAAGTTACAGATTTGTTGCAGAGCGTGAGCTGCAGGTAACTGTGATGCATAGAATAGCTTTACGTAGCATACATTGTCAATTTAGCAGTGCATGTAAGTTTTAATTTTTACTTGGAAGTTTAGCTTAAGAATACAAAAAGAATTGAAGCATTAAATCTATCATTTTTAAGAAATAAGAATCACATGATAAACACGTTCAATCTTGTTCTTTCTCCTGGTCTAAAAGATTTTTTTTTAGTCATTTTAAATTCTTAGTTTCAGTTAAGAAAAAATTTTCTCACACTGTTTGCAGGACGTTTTACTTGCTTCCTCGTCTAACAGTGTGAATACTGGTAAACCTATCGAAGATGAAAAGCCATTCAGCAGGCCCCGTGGATGGTTGAATTGGTTATCTCATGGGATGCTTGGGGCTGGTGGTACAGATGATTCTAGCCAATTTTCGGGCATTATTTCAGATGATGTAATCAAGGTAAGCACATTCCTCTCTTTCTTCTAGTCTGAGTAATGCAACATAAAAATGGTACATGTTTAGTATGATTACTATTTTGTTTTGTCATCAACCAAGAATTTTGGCATCTGTTAGTGCAGGATATCTATGAAGCAACTAAGTTCCAGCCTGTACAATCTCTAAATGTGGATGCTGCAGAAAGTGCCAAAGGCTGTATATCATCAATCATGTTCAGCATTAATCAACTTTCAGTTGCTTTGCAGAGCATGTATGATTTCTTTTAATAAACTTTTTGTCAATCTTGTTATTATCTGAACATGCAATTTAGAAGTTAAATTGCCAGACTCGTTTCTTGTAACAACTATGCCAGTTTAGCCAGCCTTTCTCTATTTGTCATTTGAATGGCCCTTCAAGCATAAGAACTTTAATACTTGTTTTTTTAGTTTTCTTTATAGCCTAGCTGCCAATAATAGGCTATGATGCACATACATTGACCTGTATTTGTATGCATATGCTGGTACTTTTTGTTGCTGTTTTTCTATGTTAAGCTACTTAACTGTTATATATGTCAATTGTCTCCCTCCACCCCCTTTTTGTAGGAAATTGGGTTGTGCCATTGCCCATCTTATGCTGAATGAGATTTCAATTGGATTTGAGACATGGGAGGAAGAGGCAGTAATTAGTGCCAGAATTAGCTCTGGTGAGATGCTGAATCCTGTCAACAAGGGACTCATCCTACTCATGAGGGTTAGTATTCTTTGCCAAATTCAACTTTGGCAACTAATGTGGAATTTTCAACTTTTGGTCCTTCAACTAATGTGGAATTTTCACTTTATTGTCTTGGTTCAAAAACTGGGAAGGACTTACCCCTCAATTTTCACAACATATATCAGTCCTTCCATTTGGGTTTACTGAAAACCAGTATGAAATGTTAATTTCCGTACACTTTTCAACAGCGGGAGGGGAATTTCTGTATTGTTACTTGATGTAGCTAGAGCACTGAATTTTTCAAGTTGAGCTCAAAAATATTTTTAGGCTTGATCAATAAATGAGTTCAGTTGAGCCTTTTTTGATTAATAAGCAAGCCAAACTTGGCTTGGTTACATCTCTAATGTCATTAGATACAATGAATGATTTCAAGGATCGTAATGAATACAGTTTATTTTTATTATGGTAAATGAATGGAAATGTTTGATCAGCAGATCTTGATTATTTATTAGAGTATTTCTTTTTCTCGTTTCACAAATGTAAAAAGAGTTTAACATTTCAAGAGGGCTACACAAGCAATTAGGGCTTGGACTAAAGCTGGGACACCCCTAAAATAAAAATAAAAAAGTCAAAAGGACTAAAGTAGGTACTTTAGTGAACTACTCAGCTTCGAGTCGCTCTCTGAGTAAAGTCCAAGCTCCAAAAGCAGCCTCTTTGTAGCAATGTCAAACTCCAAGCTATCAAGTAGTTGTAAATTTTGCGCACAATATGTTTTATCTACAATGCTAGTTGAAATTATATGCCAGACTTTGTTAAAAATTAAGGAGTCTGAAGGTCCACAGGGTGGCACTTTCTGCCAGTATGCATAAGTTATATGTATTTTGCAATAGACTAGAGTAGTTGGAGATATGGTAGATTGGCAACTGAATGACTAGATTGATAATAACTTAGTAGAATGAGTAACAAGAACATAGTAAGTATAGGATAAGAGAGATAAAAGAGCCTAGATTCATAACTCTTGAAACCTGAGTTGTTTGATATAATTATGGAACTATTACTCTTCAACTAACCCCCGAGATTTTAGCATTTGGTAATTAGCAAATTGGTAAAGCACTTTATACTATTGTACAAATTTTGTTAGTTTCTAATAGAACTCTCTTGTAAAATTTGTGTGTAGTGGAATGGTGGTTTCCTTTTCATTTTGTGAATATGAGAGAATAGAGTATATTTGTATATTTCTCTGTGTATAGAACTGTACAGACTACCACTACTTATACATAAATAGTAGATAATCTAATGGGCTTATCTACAAACGGGCTTAGGGTTCAACACTCCCCCTCAAGCTGGAGAGTATAGATTATATGCTCCAAGCTTGTTACAAATATGTCCAACTCTAAGAGCTCTAAGAGACTTTGTTAGGATATCAGCCAACTGATCTGCAGAGTTGACAAAGCTAGTCTTAACACTCCCAGACACAATTTTCTCCCTAATAAAGTGGCAGCCAACCTCAATATGTTTGGTCCTCTCATGAAAGACTGGATTTGAGGCAATATGAAGAGCTGCTTGGTTGTCACATATCAATGTCATTTGAGCAACCTGGCCACACTGTAACTCTTGAAGTAATGCTTCAGCCACATCAACTCACACGTGACAAGAGCCATGGCACGGTATTCAGCTTCAGCACTGGATCTGGTAACAACATCTTGTTTCTTACTCTTCCAAGATATAAGATTACCACCAATGAGTACACAGTAACCTGAGGTAGACCGTTTGTCAAAAGGACAACTAGCCCAGTCTGCATCAGAATATCCCACAACTTGAGCATGTCCTCTATCTTCATATAGTAAACTTGCCTTGGGGCTCTTTTGATGTAACTTAGAACCCGAACAGCAGCATCCCAATGAGTATCACAAGGACTTTCAAGAAACTGGCTTAATACACTGACTGCAAAGGAAATATCTGGTCGAGTGATTGTGAGATAATTCAGTTTCCCGATTAGTCTCTTGTATCTCTGTTGGTCAGGCAATGGCTCCCTTGTCCTGGTAGAAGTTTAACATTTGGATCTATTGGATTATCCATAGGTCTACAATCCAACAAACCAGTTTCTTCTAAGATATCCAAGACATACTTCCTTTGAGAAATAACTATACCACTGTGAGACTGAGCTACTTCAATTCCAAGGAAATATTTCAGCTTGCCCAAGTCCTTAGTCTGGAACTGACTGAAGAGATACTCTTTCAGTTTAGATATGCTTTCTTGATCACTACCTGTAATAAAAATGTCATCTACATACACAAGATATATGCATTTCCCATTAGAATGGCGATAGAACACAGAATGATCAACTTCACTCCGGACCATACCAAACTCACACACCACGGAGCTAAATCTCCCAAACCAAGCCCGTGGAGACTGCTTTAAACCATACAAAGAGCGGCGAAGCTTACAAACCAAACCAGATTCCCCCTGAGCAACAAACCCAGGTGGTTGCTTTATATAAACCTCTTCCTTAAGATCGCCGTGGAGGAAAGCATTCTTGATATCTAACTGGTGTAGGTCCCAATGGTTAATGGCAGCCAGAGACAACTGTAAGCGGTCTGATGCAATTTTAGCTACAGGAGAAAAAGTATCAGTATAATCCAAACCAAAAATCTGAGTGTAGCCTTTGGCCACCCGCCGTGCCTTAAGGCGATCAATTTTGCCATCAGGGCCCACCTTCACAAAGTGCCGCTTGAGTGATGGAGAATAACACCTATAACCCTTTTGTAGTCGGGAATAGCCTAGAAACACACACTTGACAGCTTCGACCGCCCAGGTGTCATGTCATGAACAAAACAAACACACCCAAAAACTCGAGGAGGAAGAGGAAAAAGATCAACAGAAGGATACACAATGGAATACGGAGTAAGGTTGTTTAAAACAGAGGATGTCATGCGATTGATCAAATAACATGCAGTAAGAATAGCATTAGCCCAAAAATGGGAAGGGACATGAAAATGCAATAGCATAGTACGAGCAATTTCTACCAGATGCCTATTTTTCCTCTCAGCAACCCCGTTCTGTTGAGGTGTGTAAACACATGACTTTTGGTGTAACATACCCCGAGATTGCATAAATGATTGAAATGGGACAGAAAGATACTCTTTGGCATTGTCACTGCGTAAAACACGAATGGGAGTACCAAATTGGGTTTGTATTTCATTGCAGAAATTTTGAAAAAAATGGAACAACTCAGAACGATTTCTCATAAGAAAAACCCAAGTACACCTCGAATAATCATCAATAAAGGTTACAAAATAATGGAAACCTAAAGTAGAATTGACTCGATAAGGACCCCAAACATCTGTATGCACTAAATCAAAGAGGGACACATCCTGTTTATTGACTCTTCTTGAAAAAGAGTCAACAGAAAGACGTGGAACTATCCGTTGAAGTTTGGAGAGACTCAGATGACCAAGACGGCTATGGATAAGCATAGGAGAATCTGTGGATGCACTGGCAGCAACACCCCCTCGCATGTAATAGAGACCCTGTGACTCAAGCCCGGTGCCAATCACCTTCCCTGTACTGCGATCCTGCACAACAACCGAATCAGTACAAAAGGTTATAGAGCAGTTAAGGGTACGGGTGATTTTACTCACAGAAATAAGGTTGAAAGGACTATTGGGTACATATAACACAGACTCTAAAGGAAAAGAAGGAATAGGTGAAGCCTGGCCAACACCAACAGCTGGTGTTTGATGACCATTAGCTAAAGTAATCATGGGTAAAACTTTAGACTTGGAAACATTAGACATAAGCGAGACATTACCAGAAATGTGATCTGAGGCATCTGAGTCCAGTATCCAAGTATTAGGAGTACTGGTATGAGAGAGACAAACAAGTGAAGAGGTACCAGGTTTGGGAGGAGGTGTGGGAGTGACATCTCGGGAGGCTTTAAACTGGAGGTACTCTTCATAGTCATTTGGGGCGAAACTACTGTGAGCCTGAGCCTATGAACCAGTGGTCTGCACCATATTGACAGAACGTGGGGTTTGCCATGTAACTTCCAGCAGCGATCCTTGGTGTGTCCCACCTTGTTACAGTACTCACATCGCGGACGGGCACCACGACGACCACCATTGTTACTAGTGTGTCCAGATAGCTCCTTCTCTGCCGTTCGAGAGACTAAAACGGATGAATCTCCAATAGACTCAACAGAAGGAGCAGATGCAACTTTGAGCAGTCTAGCAGCGGTTTCATTCAAGGTGGGTACAGTAGGACTAGCCAAAATTTGATCACGAACATGTGCGAGGTCAGGACGAAGGCCAGCCAGAGCAAGTACCATAAAAAACTTGTCACATTGCTTAATGTGATCATCAGCAGTCTTCTTGTGTGGCATAAGGTTATGGTATTCTTGCTGTAATGCTTCGATCTGACCTAAATATTCAGGCATACTTATATCAGCAGTTCCACGAAAATTAAGAATATTCATGACCAAAGAATAAAGTCCTTGTACATCATTGGTGTATAGAGACTTTGCTTTATTCCAAACTTCATAGCAAGTCTCATATGCCTTGTAAATGATATGGAGTTTAGGATCAATGGACTGCCATAACATATTACATAACAAGGCATCTACCTTCTCACATTCATCTTTGTTTTCTTTAACATCCTCAACCTTCACATCTAAATGGGTAGACATACCCTAACCTTTGAACCAAAGTTTGACAGAAGCAGCCCATGATGCATAGTTCTCACCTCCAATCAACTTGTCCACAGTAATAGTAGGGTAGGAAGTAAAAGAAGGTGTAGATGATGCCATAATATGCAAAAAGGGAGAAAGAAACACACTGTTTTGAGGGTCGCCGGAAAAAGGCGACGGCGATCGGCGACCGGTGGCCGGCGGCGGAAACGAGCGACACTGACAGGTGCGTCTCCTCAAGCCGAGGCCGACGGTGGTGATGGCGGCTCGATCGGCGACCGGAGGGAGGAGATCTGGCCGGAAAACCTCTGGACTTCCCAACGGCGGTGGTGGCGCGTGCGGCGGCGGACGGTGACCGGGTTTGGAGCAGATCACTCGCGACGGCGTTCCTGAGGGGCTTGTGGTGTTAGTTTGGAGAAAAAACCACGAGGCGAGGGTGGAACGTGAAAGGTTGCGGTGATCTGTTGAACTTCCTGCGAGGCGGCGGTAATTGGGTCCTAGGGTTTAGGCTCTAATACCATGTGAATATGAGAGAATAGAGTATATTTGTAAATTTCTCTGTGTATAGAACTGTACAGACTACCACTACTTATACATGAATAGTAGATAACCTAATGGGCTTATCTACAAACGGGCTTAGGGTTCAACACATTTTGATGAACTTTTGCTTGATTTTATAACTATGAACACTTATTTTTAGAGTTGATTTCCTTGTAAATTTTGACTTATTATATGATGAAAAATTGCCCAGCTTTCATCAATTAGTTTGCTTGTTGATGTGAAGTTTCTGAGCTGATCTCAATCTTTTCCAGATGAACCATGGTGAACGCATATTTGACATTCCACAGCCTTTTGTTAATATCCATGTTGATGTTTCTTCTCCACAGAGAGATGCCAACCTATCAGTTAAGGTACTTGAGGATATACCCTTCTTTAAAACCTGTCATTATTCTAAAGATTTTAACTTCTTTTTCATCATTCATCTGATTGTTTTGGTCCACGAATTTTCAATACAGGCCATAATTCAGCCGCTGGACGTGACGTATGATGCAGAATTTGTAAAGAATATTCTGGCTCTTTTATATGTTGTGAACGAGTTCAAGTCTTTGAATTACAGGGTAAGGATATTCATGTTGTGTAGTTCTAATAGATCTATTCCCAGACTTGATAATTATGGTAGGAATGGTTGATGTCGAGGCTGGTATATGTTATTCCTCGTTGGATGTAGCATTTCTTTAGCCATTGTTAGTTTTAAAGGTGGCTGTAATGTTATGTGTATTTATGTTTTATTATAGTAAATCCTGGAAAGGTTGTGTAATGATTACCTGACAATGATGTTTTCCTCATTAGATCCTGTTATCCATGAATGGGATTGACAACATCAAACCCAGACTTCTGTCTAAGGTTGAGTAAGTATTGCCTATGAATGCATTTCTTTGCGTTATAAGTTCTGATATGCACTGTTAGTCTGCCACTCATAGTTTTATTTCCTTTATTTCTTTACAGCTATATTTTATCAAGTCGCAAGAAGATTATTTGGGATGCTAGTTTCGCAGCTGTTGTTATCAACTTTCCCTGGAAAAATGCAAACTCTGAAGTGCACAAACTGGTATTTATTTTAATTCATAATTGGTTCAAATAATTATTTCTCGTTTCATATATCCTTAGATGTAGTTCACACTATTTTGATTATGAAACTTTATCATGATGCCACATCATTTGCAAATCATTTTTTGTTGATTGGTTACTTGAAATGTTTAATTGATTTCATGGGCATGCATTGCAGTTAAATTCTGCATACGTTTCTCCACATTGAAGTTTGTTGTAGGCTATGAAAGATCTATCAAACTTTTGAGGATAAGTCTTGATACTATATTGTTTAGAATGCATTTAAACAATTTAGGTTATTCATCAATTATATTTTTCTAAATATGTGCCTTTATTCATCCTTCCTTATTTTGTTGAACAATAGCAGTGGATGCTTTTCTATGTTTTGAGATTTCCTCTTCAGAATTCTGTATGACAGATCACCTGACTGTGAAGGTCTACTGTTCTCTTCATTTCCTGGTTTAAGAATGTGTTTTCGGTGGCCTTCTGATTTTTACTTTTGTGATGTATTGAGAGAGTCATACATTGAAAAATTTGAGAGAAAGAAATGAGTTTATAGTGCCATAAGTTAGACTAGCTAATAGGTTGGATTCCACCTTTTAGTGTTCATTTGACCCATGTGCATTATGACCCGATTTTATTCATGGACTCAACTCCAGTCTATTTGCGTGTGGTCTCAACCCAATCTTAAATTCTAACTTGACTTTTTTATTTTTATTTTAAATCTCATTTAGTCCCTACTTGAAAGTGAAAAAACTTTTGAGGTTCGGATGTATCAAGAAGCAAACTTATTCAAACATTATGGAAATTTACCATAGATGTCTGACAATGCTGAATAAGTGCTCTCTCTTTAGTTCAAACTGATGTAATGCATCCAAGTCAAACTAGTTCCTCTTTAAGATTTTGGTATTTACTTTCCTCTTCAATGTACTTATTTGTTGGCCAAGAAAATTTTAACTAATTATCTGGATGGTAGAAATATTCCTTTCATTACAAATAAAGGATTCGGCTCGTATTATTCCATTCAAAGCTATAATTTCAACAAAAAGTAGCAGTAGCTTATTTTCATGTATCAATTTGCAATCCTTGAAATAGGGGGCCATGGGTAGGTCTACTCAAAGTATATATAGGAACTGGATCATCTAAAAATAGTTGCTCCTGTGAAAAATGATAATGAATCTCATTCGTCCATCACAAAATAGTAGACGGATGAGACCTATACTTAAATGAAAAGCATTGTGACATTTTTTAAATATGCAGAACTTTCATTAGATTATTTAGGATTCAAACAACGTTGTTTTGGGGGTAAAACACACATCACATTGGGGAAAATTCACATTTTTAGGGAAAAACCTGTTAAAATATGCAGAAGTTTGAATGAAAGATGTGGCATTTTTGTAAACATGTAGAAGTTTTTTCCATACATTAGTTTTGGATAAAATCATATCATTTTGAGAAAACTTGCATTGTTTTAGACTAAATACGCATTGGACTGACTTTCTTTACATGCATTGTTTTAGATTAAATACTCACTGTCCAAACACTCATTGTTTCAATCCAAACACACTCCGTTTTGGTCTAAACACACATGGCATAGATCAAGAAGCTTAAACATGAATCAGCTTGGATAAGTACACATATTTATTCATTCAAACTTTTTCATACTTTGTGATTGACGGTCAAGATTCATTCTCTATTTTCACAGGAGGCACTCTTTTTACCTGATTTCTCCCCTTCTTATATAATTAGAAATAGAAGAATATTATTGAGATGCAAAAACAATACAGGGAGTATAGTCACAAAAGGTGACATATTGCTCAATTTTGGAAAGAGAACAAACCCCTTCCTAAATAATTAGAGCATAACTACAATATAAGTGAAATTCAAGCCAAAAGCCTAGGTACAACCAAGGTATACAAAGATTGTTATATTATAGTTTCAGTGTCTATGTTTTGCAAGACAATTGGTTTATGTGCCTATGAGCAAATTGTTAGGAGTCCC
This sequence comes from Ipomoea triloba, assembly GCF_003576645.1. Lineage (NCBI taxonomy): Eukaryota > Viridiplantae > Streptophyta > Magnoliopsida > Solanales > Convolvulaceae > Ipomoea > Ipomoea triloba. The sequence continues at coordinate 25,606,282 of NC_044926.1, read as the reverse complement.
AAATCCACCCTTTTTCTGTGCAGAGGTTATGTGAATGAACATATGATGCTTTCCCTTGTCAACTAAAACACCCTGTGCTATGTGGGAACTTTTACACTGGCTTTGCTGAGTGCTTTATTGATCAGTGTGGAATTATGTTTTCATCTATACTATATATGAGTTGTATATTGGACTCTGCCATTAGGTTCTCATATTGGCTAGGGATGTTTTGTAACTAATAATTTGGTTAAAGGTGACGTTTGAGTATTTATGCACTGTTTTTTCAAGACCAAGCAATCAAAGACCTGAATTTGGAAACTGTTAAGGTTCTTCTTGAATTGATTGCAGAGATTCCATTGGAACCAAGTATTGTAATATCTTTTAGTTGTGTTTCAAGAAAGAATATTATTGTTTTATTTATTGTAGAAACAAATACAACATATACAAATATAGAGGTTAATATCTGCCTGGCCCATTCTCATAGGGATATACTTAACAAGTTTGATTGTCATTCTTTACTATTTTCATGTTCTTTCATTCTTTTACCATCTATACCGTCTCAAAGATATGAGTTGGGCAGGTATTTGAAGTGGGCGAGTTGTCTTTTGTCTCTAAATATGATAAGGGATCTTTTACGGTAACTTCTGATTTCTCAGATGATTTTCTTGACGGTTATCTTCTCCAAGATTTCTATGAGCATTTTAAGATCAATATAAACAATTTTCAGGTCAGTGTCTTTTGGTTGTTATTTGAACACACTTTTAGTATGTTGGTGCAATGTTGTAGAAGGCGCTAGGCGCGCCTAGGCGGCCGAGTAATAATAATAAGAAAAACAGCACACCAAAAAAAAGTTGGCCGACTCGGGCGCCTAGTCGGCCGACCTAGGAGCGCCTAGCGCCTCAGCGGCCGCCTAGGCCGATTTTTGCAACAGTGTGCTGGTTATGTTAACAGAATAACCCTTCACATGCAAGTTATAAGTTGTCAAATTTTGCAGGTAAATTTATTGACTTCTTACTCTTCTGCGCCTCTCCCCCTTCTCGAAAAGTTTACTGGTTCTATTGCCCTGGCATTGTGCATTATTCCTGATGAACCAATATTGAAAAGACTTGAGGTTAGGATATTATTTGAAATATGCATGCTTAGATTACTTTATAGACTGCTATCCTGCGCTTATCTAGTAAATAAATTGCTTCCTTTCCAGAGCCACCCATTTTTTCCTGTAGTAAATAAAATGCTTAAGAAAGTTCATTAAAAGGCACTGGG
>NC_044926.1:25592246-25604317 GCF_003576645.1 Ipomoea triloba | reverse complement strand
GGGGGCGGGGGGGGGGGGGGGGGGCACTGCATGTAATACAAAAACTTCTGCAAAATCAATAGCAAAGAGCAGTATACTAGTTTAAGTTTATTCGATAATCAATCAAGGAGCGACTATTAATAGTGCATATAAACAACTTAAGTAGGAGATTTGTAAGTATATAAATTGCTCTTGCCAGTTGCAACTATACACGTGTGTGTACAATAAATGAATTTTAAGAAAAACTATATTATTTCCTTCGTTAAGAATCAGTAGGATACCATTTTTAATCTGTATGGACTATGGATTTAATTACATTTTTCCATTGCACCCAAAAAGAAAAAAAAGAAAAAAAGAAAAAAAGCCAACTCTTTTTACGATCTATTTATTTATAGTTATATATGTGCATTATATTCATACATGTCAGTGATGCTTGTTTTTCTATAGGTTGACATGGAGATTTCATCCATTCTTGTTCACATTTCACTACCTCTATATGCATCACTTACAGAACTGATCATAGATTTTGTTCCACCGGATCTGACATCTGTTTCTTCGATCTCAAATATGGTTAATAATAAGTCTGGTGGGCTGGCTCCCTCTAATTGTTTTTGGCTTTCTGCCAATGCCAATGTGGAGTCTGTTGCTTTTTTAATTGACCTTGAAACTGATGCTGGGAATCCTTGTAGCCTCATGCTTTCATTTCAGGAGTTAGATATTCGGTATGTTTTCTTTTATTTTATTATATTAAATATCAGTTATTGCAAGTCTCTTATTTAGTGACCTCAAAACTAAACTCTTGTGGAGTCAAAGGAAATGAAACTTTGACAAAAAAAAAGATGCTTAAATTTCATTTTGATTGAATGATGATATTAAAATAGCTGCAGCTCCTTGACATATCTTTATTCTCCATTTCTGCCATTATTCAATGTTTTTGCTAAAAACCCTTGATAACAAAAAGTCAAGCCTTTCTCATGTTTCCTGCTCTTTTGATCGCATAATGGTATATTTTGATGCTACTCTTGCATGTTATTAAATTATATAATCTTAAATTTGAGATGAACAATTACCTAGATTCATAGACTGGATGTGTCTTACATTTTGAAATTACAAAGGGTACTTACCCATTAATTTTTTTTAAAAAATTGTATTTGCTGGATTATATTTTTGGAGTCAGTTGTAACTTAGATTAGAGGATCTGCATTTATTTTCAGTCCTTGTATATATAATATTTTGAAACAAGCCTTGTACTATGAATACTATAAATACACAGTGGGAGAGTAGAATTAAAGATAAAATAGATTGATATGGAGAGTTTCTGGAACATGAGACTTAGGACTTGAGCCTCCAAGACTGGAGAGTGAACAATTTTTTTTCTGTTCAAGCTTCCTATAACTTTAATATATAGGGGTGATGAAAAAAGAACAGCAACAAAATTTATCTGTGTATGTCCTACCAGTCCTCATGCCACTCTAATTTGAACACCTTGTAAAAGTATTTGTGCAGTTGATTGTGCACCAAAAGTTTAGTTTTAGCTGGGCAAGTTTCTAGAGAGACTATCCTTAATTCATTATAGGTATAAATATTTGGGAAGAGGAAAGTGTCCATGCGAAATGCTGCCCCTTGTGTCACAAGGATGAAGAAACCACCACCACCTGCCCATTTAATGTAATTGGGCATGGTTGTTTTGGAATCTCAGTTTTGTTTTGGGTGACATTTAATGGACTATGTCTTGATTTGGAATGAAAGAAAATTGGAATGCTTTGTAGACCTTCAGACATGTATGGAGAAATTCAATGACCTTATGTGATATCTTATATATATATATATATAGAATTGCGTTCAAATGAGAACGGTGCGCCTAGGAGAGAACTGAGAACGCTTCGCAGCGCGCCACGTGTCCAGATGTAGTTGCACCTAAAGTTATAATTAGGTGCATGAATGTTAACAAGGTAAATTACTTGCACTTGTAAGTGAAAATAGGTGCACAAGTGCATGTAAAATGCATTACAGGTGCAAGTAAAATGTACATTGAGCATCAATACTAAGTGCACCTAAGGTTATAACTAGTTGCACCTAACGGTATAATTAGTTGCACCTAGGTGCACGAATGTTAACAAGGTAAATTACTTGCACTTGTAAGTGAAAATAGGTGCACTTGTAAGTGATTTTACTTACACTTTTTACTTGCAAATGTGCACCAACTACTTGCACTTATAACACATTTACTTGCACCAAAGTTTGAGTTATTTACGAAAATATCACCGCGTCGTTTTTTTTAAATTACATCTGATTCGTTGATCTGGACACGTGGACGGCTGTGGATCGTTCTTATTTCTCTCATGGGCACCCGTTCTCATTAGAGCGCGCCCCTATATATATAGGGGCGCGCTCAGGTGCGAATCATCACCCAGGAAGGAAATGAGAACGCTTCGCAGCCGTCCACGTGTCCAGATCAACGAATCAGATGTAATTTAAAAAAAACAACCCGGTGGCATTTTCGTAAATAACTCAAACTTTGGTGCAAGTAATTGTGTTATAAATGCACCTAGTTTCACTTACAAGTGCAAGTAATTTACCTTGTTAACATTCATGCACCTAGGTGCACCTAATTATAACATTAGGTGCACCTAGTTATAACATTAGGTGCACTTAGTATTGATGTTCAGTGTACAATTTACTTGCATCTGTAATACATTTTACTTGAACTTGTGCACCTATTTTCACTTACAAGTGCCAGTAATTTACCTTGTTAACATTTATGCACCTAGGTGCACCTATTTATAACGTTAGGTGCAACTACATCTAGACAGATGACATGCGTTCTCAGTTCTCTCCTGGGAATATATATATATATATATATAGTATATATGTTTTTAAAGGCCTCTGTTATATATGGATAATAAGCTTGTGTTAACACCGTCCAACAAAATGGGGTGGCTGAGCGAAAGAATAGACATCTCTTGAAAGTTGTCTAGTGCCTTATGTTTTCTTCTCATGTTCCTAATTATTTCTGAGGAAGCCATTCTCACAACCACCTAGCTGTACCTGATTAGTCGTATGCCATCTAGACTCTTTAATTTTAAAAGCCCACGTCAACTTCTTTTGCAATATTTTCCTCACATACGTGCAATCTCATTTCATTTACCACTCAAGGTATTTGGTTGCATGGCACTTGTTCATGTGTATCCCCAACATCGTAACAAATTTGATCTTAGAGCCAATAAGTGTATTTTTTTAGGTTATGCCCCAACACAAAAAGGATACAAGTGTTATTCTCCAACCACCAAAAAGTTTGACACCAATATGGATGTCTCTTTCTTTGAACATATATCATTTTATCCCAAATCTCATGTTTAAGGGGAGAGCATGAATGAACATCAAATTTGGGAGTCCTTTCTGGAGTCCGTACCCTTTGCCCATTCAGAGTCACTAAATCCTTCTCAACCCATTACCCATGCCTTATCAACCTGTGGTTATTGATTCTGCACAAGACATGCCCACACTTGATGTTTTTTCTCTTGTGCCTATCCAGTCTTCCTTGCCACTAGATGCTTATTCTCCAATGCCTATTTAGTCTCCCGTACCCATTATTTCTGTGGCTCCACAACTTGCTAATGATAATTTTCAAGTTTACATTTGGAGGAAGAAAAGATAGGAGTTAGAGTACGGATCATAGCCAACATGTGGCCAAGACATTAACTCAATTTCAAGTCCAAAGGTGAACATGGGTTTGGATAGGGCTGGAGAATTACCCAATCCTAGTATAGATGACTCTAACGTACCAATTGCATTGAGGAAGGATGTTAGGAGATGTACAAGTCATCCAATTGGGAATTATGTTACTTATGTGGGGTTGTCACCATCTTACAAAGCATTTGTTACCTCCCTTGATGATATTCAGATTCCCAACACAATTCAAGAGGCATTACGGAATTCAGAATGGAAGAAAGCAGTACAAGATGAGATTGCTGCAGTCTGCACTTGAAAAGAATGGAACATGGCCTATTACTGATTTGCCAGTTGGGTAAAGGCCCATGGGGTGCAAGTGGATTTTCACCACAAAGTATAAACCAAATGGATCAATTGAGAGATTCAAGGCTTGGTTGGTTGCTAGGATATTTACACAATCTTATGGGATAGATTATCAAGAAACTTTTGCTCCTATTGCAAAGCTTAACGCTATCAGAATTCTTCTCTCATTAGCTGTCAACCAAGATTGGTTCTTGCAACAGTTGGACATAAAAAATGCTTTTCTAAATGGTGACCTTAAAGAAGAAGTCTATATGGAAGTCCCACTTGGTTTTAAAGGAGGTCTGGCAAAGAATCAAGTTTGCAAACTGAAGAAGTCCTTGTATGGCCTTAAACAATCCCCTGAGCCTGGTTTGATAGATTCACAAATGTGGTTTTGAAGCTTTGGCTATATATAAGGTTGTCTAATCATACTCTGTTTGTTAAGAAATCGAGTTAATACCTGATATAGTCCTTGACTATAGTGGTTTTACTCAATTTAGTCCTAAATGACTTTTTGTGCTCAATTTAGTCCTTTGTTAAAAATTCTGTTAGTGGACGGTTAGAAATATGGTCCTAATGGTAATTTCTCGTCCTTCATCCCATTTAGGATGATTCCTTCTTCTTCCCCTTATTAAGATCCATGCAGAAATGTAAATTTTCGTAGCCAAATATTTATTTACTCTGTATTTATTTATTTAGGATTGAAGTTGATTTAGTGCGAAAATTTACATTTCTGCGTGGATCTTAATAAGGGGAAGAAGAAGGAATCATCCTAAATGGGATGGAGGATGAGAAATTACCATTAGGACCGTATTTATAACCGTTAACTAACAGAATTTTTAACAAAGGACTAAATTGGGTAAAACCATCAAAGTCGAGGACTATATTGAGCACAAAAAGTCATTTAGGACTAAATTGAGTAAAACCACTATAGTCGAGGACTATATTGGGTATTAACTCTTAAGAAATCTCATACAAGAAAATTTGTTGTACTGATAGTCTGTCGATGATATTATTCTATTTGGGAATGATGGGGAAGGATTACAAAATTTGAAGAAGTGTTTGTCAAAAGAATTTGTGGTTAAACATCTTGGAAATCTAAAATATTTCCTTGGGGTAGAAGTGGTTAGATCAAGGAAAGGCATTATTGTTTCTCAAAGGAAATACATTTTAGATCTTCTCAAGGATACGAGCATGCTTGGAGGTAAGCCGGATGATACTCCTATGGATAGTCAAAAGAAACTTGGCACTAAGAAAGAAAGTACACATGTAATAGGGGGAAATATCAACGACTTGTTGGACGCTTGATTTATCTTTTACACACTCGACCAAGTATTGGTTTTGCAGTGAATGTTGTGAGTCAATTCATGCACAACCCTACAAAGAGACACATGGAGGTAGTCTACAAAATTCTTAGGTACTTGAAGATGACACTAGGGACAAGCTTATTTTTGCAGAAAGACAAAAAATCGTGGCATTGAGATGTACTCAAATGTTGATTGGGCAAGAGACATCATTGATAGACGGTCAACTTCTAGATATTGTTTCTGTTTGGGTAATCTTGTTACATGGAGGAGTAAGAAGCAATCAGAAACAGTGAAGAAGCCGAGTACAGAGCACTAGCACAAGGAATTTGTGAAGGAATTTGGATGAGAAGGGTTCCTAGTGAATTGGGCAAGTGAGTTCATAACCTATTCTAATAATGTGCGACAATCAAGCAGCTATTAGCATATCAAAGAATCATGTTCATCACGATAGGACTAAGCATGTTGAAATTGATCGACACTTCATCACAAAGGAGGTGTCTAGTGAGATTATTAAATTGAACTACATTCCTACCAAGCAACAAAGTACAAACATTCTCACGGAGGCTCTACCAAGACCTAACTTTGAAGACTTAATTTGCAAGCTGGTATTACCTGATATACATTCCTCAACTTGAGGGGGAGTGTTGACTAGTAGGGATTCAAAGTTAGAGAATTTAGAAAATATTTTAGTAATAATGCAGAGATTAAGGGTGATTTTGAGTTACCAGATTTTGAGGAAAGAATTAAGCTAATTAGTTCTTTCCTTTATGAAATTAGATTGTATATATGCTGCTGTAATCACCATTAGTTTATGTAAGAATTTCATAACTTCTTCAGATAGATTAATAACTTGATTTTTTTTGGTGCGAGATTAATAACTTGATTATAAGTATTAGAGTGATAAAAAGATGACTATAGCCCATGTATTCAACTAATGTTGTGACCTTGTTTATATTGCATGTGATAAATAAGAAAATTAGAACACTTTGTTTTCTCACAATAATAAATCAGTAACCTTTTCTTCCAACACTATTATTTCTTCTGCTTTTGTTTCAAAAATCTATTTGACATAATCTACTTCACAATGCTGAAGAATTTTCCATATTTCACTGCTTATGAGTGCTTCTCTTATTTCAAGACATCTCATAATGCTAACAAAATTGCAGGTTTGATAAAAACAATTTTGCGGAATGCTGGACTTCCATAAAGGCACTTGATGTCAAATGTTATTCAAGTCAGATTGAAGAAAAGGACAATGTTTTGTGCTCATCCAGAAGTTTCTCGGGAGAATCTTTTGGCCAGTATGACATTGGCACCCGAACTTGTCATCAAATTGGCAATCATAGTAATAAAAAAATTGTTGGGGAGCAGTTCTTTTTGTTGCATTACAAAGCTTGCAAGTGTTTAGAAATGATTCGGCATGAATATGCATTATGGCTAACTGGACTTGATATTCACTGCTACCCATTTATAATTGGACACTTGACTGGATTTTTTGATAAAATAATTGAGTATAAAGCATTTACTGGAGTTGAAAATACTGCTGGAGCATATGGTGAAGTATCACTTTCATACTCCAATTTTCCATGCCAAGGATTTGGCATCTCAGGCTTCTGTGGTTCTAGTTCTTCAAAATGGTCTCCATTGCAGCAGTTACCTTCTGTATCAGTTCAAAATTCTTGCTCTCTTTCCAATCCTGAAAGTCCACTTATCTCAGCCACCCCTGAGCAGTGGAAATATTCTTATCCAAGAGATTGCAAGATCAGGAGTTGTGCATTTAACTCAAATGAGAAATCTAATGCACAGCCCACATTCTTGTCTAATCCTTCCTGCCCTCAAATTAATGTTGCCACGATGTACTTCGTTAATTTAGATATTGGTGGTCTCAGGATCCATTTTCATGATTCTTGTAGCATTCTTGGAAGTGTTTCTTTACCTAATCTGAGGTCAGAATTTTCCATTGGTGAAAACAATTTAGATGTGCTTTGCTTTTCTAAGGGACTGATTCTTTCTTCACCATGGTGGCCTCAGCCAATCCATGATTTTCTTTGGGGTCCCTTGACACCCACTTGTCCTCCAATTCTGAACTTATGTGTGAGGAAAGAAACTGCTAAATCAATCTTGGAAATGAGCTTTGATATCCAGCATGTGTCCTGTGTTCTTCCTCCTGAATTTCTGGCTGTCATAATAGGTTACTTTTTGTTACCTGATTGGGGCGCTAGCCTGAATAAACCACATATAGTTGAAAACTCTGATCATACTGACATATTAGGCAATGCATCTGTCACATATAAATTTGAGATATTAGACTCAAATTTGTTTGTACCTGTAGGATTAGATGGAAACCAATATCTAAAACTTGACATTCCTCAGTTGTGCGGTAGTTTCATTGAAAATGTAGATCTAGAGTCTGCCCTTAATAATGTTCCATCAGAATGTTTGGTCAAAGCTGATGAAGTTGCTCATGGAAACCATTGCTTAAACTTATCTGGGCGTGACTTGTCCCTATCATTATTGTCGATAAAAGACATGCCCGAGTGCTCAGGTTCCACTCACATTCCCAGGAAAATGCATATTACCTTGATTTCTCCTCTCACTGTTGAATTATGGGTGAGAATGCCTTCTCAGTGTGAGCCTCCTAAGGTGTTAGCCTCTTGTCCAATATTCATCATGGTTATGGTCAGTGATTGTCAGCTTACAGCTGAAGGTAGGAGCTACTTTTCATCTTATGCCTTGATTGGATCACAACTCAAGCTTTTCTATCATTGACTATGTCCAATTCCTATGCTATCACCCCCGCCTCCTGTTTTAATTTTTCTTTTTAATCTACAGGTGATTCTCTAATTGTTGGATATGAAGCATTGGTGGACGGCATAAATCAGTTTTCCATGATTGAGAAACAATCCAAGGCATTCAAATCTAATATTTACCAGTTCTTTGAATTCAAGAAGTTACTAGTGGAAGATAATGCATCTCCACCTGAATCATCTGCGGCAAACTTAATGATACTCCGTGCATGTATAAAGTCAATGTCCTTAAGACTGTGCCGTACAAAAGGAGATTCTGTTGCTGCTGATGTCATTGCAGAGGCTAATTCACAATTTACTTGCACTGCATCATTTAGAAATGATGAACTTCAATGCCTAAAGATTTCCTTCTCTACTCTATCATTATTTTCATTACTCAATTCAGTTATGCTTGCAGAATGCCCTTCTACTTCCACTATTTCTGTTCTGGACTTGACCTATTTAATATCAAAGGAGAACGGAAGTATACTTCTACTGTCCATTCCTTCAGTTGATTTTTGGCTGCATACATCTGATTGGGGCGAGTTGGTCAACTTAGTTCAGTCTTTTGTTCAACAACAGCCTGTAACTCATACTTTGAGCACCCCGCCAGAGAATCTCACTTTCGTTCTTGTGGATGAAATTGAAAATGAGGCAATTGATACTTTAAGACACTCTCATAGGCTTCCAAATTTTTCATCTTGCTCTGGTTCTGAATATGTGAAGCCTTCTACTGTATTCCCCAGAGTAGAGCTTGAAATTGTTGGCACAACAGTTCACATTCCTGTTTGGGTGAGAAAAGATGCATTTGACATCTTTGAAGGAAATCAGAATGATCATCTGGATGACTTACGAAGCATGATTTATGGAAATCAGCATGGCTTTATCACAGTTAAGTTGCAAAAGGGAACTGTCAAACTGGCTATTGATGGGAAAGGTATGAGGCTTGAACTCTGTCTGGATCATACAAAGGGGTCAGTGGAGCTCCGTGGGGAAGATAAATTACACACATTGCCTCTTTTTCAATTGTTTCAAGTCAATTTGGATGCTGAAATTTCTTCTTATCTGGTGAACGGGATCTGCGGGAAACTGGACATCCAATGTGATAGTCTGGATGTGTGGCTTTCGAATCATATATTTTACTTCTGGTGTTTTGTGCATTTTCAAAATCAGGCTGCTGACACTTCTCAATTCATTATCAATTGCATGGATTCAAAAGTCCACTTGAGGAAGCTGTCTCTTTTTTTGACTAATGGGAAGGTAGTTTTTATGTGTAAATTTCTCTATTTTTGTTGCACTAGAGTCCCTTCCTACATAGCAAGATTTGTTACTGGTTGACTATGCCTTAATTTCTCTCTATTTGAACATTCTGCATATGAAGTATCTTCATTGTTCTAGCCTAAATGCTAATCAAACATCCTAAAAGAAGAGTATAAAACATACACACATAAACATCAAGGTAGCCCCACAGTGCATGTAGGCACCTACACATTATACATTTCATAGCATATTATATGTATTTGGACCAGTACACAATTTCCTTTACTTATAAAGAGCTATACCTGCTTTATAAAACTAAATAAGATACATATTTTGTCAGAACCACGTTTAGAATGAATTTCCAATGTGTAGAATATGTCACATATATGGTTCTTTTTATAGACTTATACTAAGTCCAAAGTTTATTACCATACGAAATAAGCAGATCCATGCTAGTATGTTGCGGTACTGTCCAAAGAATTGGTGCTTGCTTTTCTCAAATTGATATGGAAAGCAACAGACTAGGCCTAATTCTCTATCTTGCATATTCTTTAGTGTTTAGTGATAAGTTTTTGTTTTTGTTTATTTATTTATTTATTTAAAAGCTTTTCACTATAAATTATGGAAACTAGAATATCTGATTCTATTTTAAATGTTTTGCTAGTAGGCTCTTTTCTTTAATGTATTTAGTTTTAAAGAATTAAAAGATGATTTAGTAATTGATACTTTGCAGCAAATCTTACATTGGAGATGTTGGTGTGAGTTTCACTTTGGTATGAGAGTGTTGAGGACAAAAATATAAACAGTAAATGTTTGTCTTCACTAATCACCTAAACTTTTAGTTGAGGCTGAATACGTCTTTCAGTATTTCAATATGGTATTTTTGACAAAAAGGTAGTGGCTTCGTACCCTATCCATTATCCATGATCAAAATATTTCTGTGTTTGAACTTCGAACTACAAAAAATATTTTACCAAACATGAGGTGGTGTGGATAGTGTTATAAAGTAGAATTAATTCCAAATTTAGTCCTTCACTATGGTGGCATTTCCAGATTCAGTTCTTAACAAATAAATAATTTGACCATATTTTTCCCTTGACTTTGATGACAATATTAGATTTAGTCATTCATTACCGATTTTGTTTGATTTTTGTAAAATCTGGGAGTTAAAAGTTAAATTATTATCTGCTAATAGATTTCTTTTGTTACTACTTTCTTTGACTCCATTAAAGCTTATTTTAATGCACTTACATAGTTCTGTGTGGATTTGGATGCTGAACATTGTGCCAAAATCCTGATTGTCAGAGCAAAGCTAGTAATTGGTGAATGTTAACTTTGATGATTCCACTATTGACATTATAATAATTTACCTTATAATTCTAAAATTTCACAAAATACGACAAAATTGGTAATAAATGACTGAATTTGGAATTGTCATCATAGTAAAGGGCAAAATTAGTCAAATTATTAGTCGATGACTAAATTTGGAAATGCCACCATAGTTGAGGACTAAATCTGGAATTAACTTTTATAAATGTTTTCCCACTAGCAGCTTAAAAATATAGCATTTATTCTTCAAGCTCATTATTATTACTCCCTATGTCTAATTGTTAATTCCACTTTGATTAGGAAATTAGGTAGACTGTATAATGAAAGTCCGGTCAGTGCATATATGCATACCCCAACCTTTGCCTTTAATACTCATAACTTGTTTTATGATATTCATGTTATGATTTTGTGAGTAGTGACTTAATCCTTTGAAGTTTTACTGTGGAAGATCCCATAAAGAAAACATGGCCAATAAAAATGGTGTAAAGGGAATGTCATTATTGAATTGGAGTTTGATTTAGACCGGTTCTGCTTTAACTAGTCAGTAAACGGCTGTTGGCTAAGGAAAGAGAATTTTCAGATAATTCAATTGAGGTCCCAGGAAGTCCAGTCATTTTAGTCTCCTGCTTATAGTTATATATGGAAATTTTACTTTCATTTACATTGGCTGAACTTATGAAAACAAATGTGATCTTGCACGTCTCTAAACTTAAGAAGATTGAACAGGTCTCACACTGTCATTTGTTGATCCTTCACTTAGCTGAATTTTGCTTGAAACAATTTTGATGTTCATTTTGATAATTCTCCTTACATTTCTGTGAAATGATATTATATCAGAAGACGTTAAAATCTATTACATCTTTCAAGTTTTACTAATCCAACATCATTATGTTTCTTATAGTGGAGTTCTACTGGACCTCTGATGGAGTTTTTGATCCAAAACTTACTCCTTCACTCAAGCTTAAATGACAAAGAAATTCAGGTGTCAGTTGTGGGTGATATACAAGCCTACTATAACAATATTGACAAGGTATTGTAGAGTTACAGGAATCTTGATGCTGTGTGCTTGCTTCTTTCTCTCTGAGGTCTCAAATAAGTTCTTTATTTGTGTTGCCTCAGGTGTTGTGGGAACCATTTATAGAGCCCTGGGGTTTCCAGCTATGCTTAAGCAGAATACATGACAAGACTTCACTTCTAAGTACTGAAGCTTCTACTGAGATTCGTCTTGAATCTACTTCTCAGCTTAAGTTGAACATCACTGAATCCCTTGTTGAGGTACTTGTGGTTTAACCTTTACAGTACAATTTCGCAATCAAAAGGAAATGTTTCTTGGTACTTCATAGCATGAGATATGTCATGCCTGAGGAGGGGGGGGGGGGGGGGGGGGAAATAAAAA